>NC_142784.1:34858482-34860982 GCF_988280905.1 Pimephales promelas | reverse complement strand
CTCCTCCAGCAGCAGAGCCAAGGTCAGGTGTGTGTGTGTGTGTGTGTGTGCGCCAGTCTCTGAAACTTCTACAGTGAGATCATTAATGAATGAGAAAATAGATTATTTAACCCTAAAACCGTATTCTGGACAAAATAGTTTTGATTTATTTTTTAAAAATGCTTCCCTTGATCTGAGCGGTACAAGACTTGGCTGCTTTTAAGAAGTTTGCCTCCTGAACACACACTTTTATTTTTTTTTACTCAATTCTACAATGTTATGACTAAATGTAAATGTACTGTTTTTGTTTGTTTGTTTTTGTTTTTTGTCTTTTCAAATGTTTATATGTATTTTTTTTTTAATATGGAACTATTTATTCTGCTGTCTTGGCCAGGACTCCCTTGAAAAAGAGATTCTGAATCTCAATGGGACTATTTTCCTGGTAAAATAAAGGTAAATAAATAAATAAATAAAATGTTAAGTGCGTGAAAAAAAAACTCCTTAATCTTGTATTTGGGTCAATAATGGGCACCCATAGAAATGAATGGGAAACACTGTAATTTAGAGCATTCTAAAATAAGCCACCAGGTGACAGCAAAGTCACTTCATCTTTAGGTTTGAGCTGTAAGAACTTATTGGAATCATATTTTAATGGAGTTAAAAATTTTTTTTAAAAATGTAGTTGATAGTTGTATTTGAACTAATTATAACATTTTATATTGTATATTTTGTATTGTAATTCACCTGCTCGGGGACTGCAGATGGAAACTAGCTTAAGCTAAATCTGGTGCAAAGCATCTTTAATTAATGTTTTTTTCCACATTGTCCTTGTTGAAATAAATAAATAAATTAAAAAAATAAAACATAAAAATAAGCATAATTTACATAGAAAATATGGTACTTTTTGAAGTAAATAAATTCAAAAACACCCCCCCCCCAATCAGCTCCAAAGAAACACACACACACACACACACACACATCCCTATCAATAGAATCGTTACTTTAAATCGTTCAATGTTTGTGATATCAACTTCAAATTTGGGACACAGTTTGGATTGACACACAGCTTTGATTTTATAACAGTTTTAAAGGCCAAATTATGTAGTAAAATATGTATTTTGAATAAAATATGAAACGTTAAAGTTAGCCATTTTTGCTTTTATTTTTTATTTATTTATTTTATTTTTTTACATTTCTTTCACTTCTGCTATAATCTGCTGATTTTCTGCTCATAAAATTAATATAAGGTCCCCCATTTTTATCTATTTTGTCGTTAATACTGAATTTCAATTTTGGCAAAAAGTCATGTCACTCTTAATGATAACCAATCATTGCTTGCATTATTGGTGCTATTATTATTATTATTTCAGAGAACGTATGCACATCCCTAGTAGATTAATGTTATGAATTATATGCAGCTAGTGTTATGTTGTAATACATAAACATATTAATATTAAATTCCTTAAACATTGTACAGGAGGTTATCCTAACTTTAAGAGTTTTTAAGAACATTCTTTCTCAGTTTAATAGAGTTATTGAGAGATCTCGTCTGTTATTCTTCTTTCCCGAGCGCTACACCTCCATCTTCTCTTTCTGATGAAGTGGATCTGTGTTTGTTTACCTTCATCTCGGTTCCTTCCTCCCGCTCTGTTCTAGATAGATATATGATGGATGGATCAAACCCAACTGCTTTTGAGGGAGACGTTGTTCCCAGATGGTTTGCATGGCGGGGAGTATAGATTGTAGAAATCCTCAGTCAAAGTGTCACTCTCGTCTGACGACTGCAGACTTCTGTTCAGTTTCTCCAGCTTGCAGGATTCAGACTCTTACAACTCTATATATTAATGCACAAATCAAGACTTTACAGTGAGCGTCTTTCTTTCTTTCTTTCTTTCATAAAGCATTATTTTATACTGTCGGGTCAGTAAGATTTTTTTAGATTATTATCATAAATATATTTGCTTGTTATTTTTCGTGATTCTTTTGATGAATAGAAAGTTCAGAATAGAATCTTAAAAAAAGAAACATTCTAAATGTCACTTTTGATCAATTTAATGCATTTTTGCAGAATAAAAGTATTAATTTCTTTCCCCCTAAAAAAGACGTCAAACTTTTGAACGCTAGTTTTACTGAACGAAATCGAAGCAAAAGATTCCTAAAAGAATTTAAAAGAAGTCTAAATTAGATGTGTATGTGCTATTTTCCAAGTCATGAGAAGTGATGAGCATAATTTGCAGAATATTTTTGCGCAGCGTTTGTTTTGTGGGTCTGGTAATGTGCTCACGCTCGGCTGTGGTCGTCTCAGGTAATTCTGACCAGCTTTTAAATGAATGTCTCACTTGACTTGCTTTTCTAATTACAAGTGTGAATCATTTTTGTCAGTCAAGTCTCCACTGCATATTAACTCAACATGAATGTGGAAAGATGTGAAAGAGTTCAGAAGCATCTTTAGAAACTGTGCTGAAATATCAAAATCATATATATCACAACATTCACAAGTACATTTATTCATTCAGCAGAG
>NC_142784.1:34760982-34853482 GCF_988280905.1 Pimephales promelas | reverse complement strand
GTTTATTTTTATATTCTGATGCGGAGTGTGTTCTTCATGTTTGTATGGGCTGTTCTTGCGTTCTGTGTGTGTGTGTGAGGACAGAGGCGGCGCTGTATCGTATAGGCATGTTGATGTTTGATATGACGTGTTTTGTCGGAGGAGTTTAAGGAGAAAAAGATGTTGGATTATTCAAATGGTATTGTCAATGTTCTTGAGCTGCATTATGGACCCTCACCAGAGTGCATTGTGGGATATCTCCACTTCATCTTCACACCTACACAAGAGTGCATTGTGGGATATCTCCAGACTGGTTTTAGAGAGCTGGTGTTCCTGATGTGGTGTTCCTGTGGCTGTGATGGACGAGGTTCTCCTTATTTCTCCCAGATCAGGTCTGGACTTCGAAATAACCCCATCGGTCGAATCCAGATGAGCATATGCACTGGGCCATGGGCCATCATCATCATCATCATCATCATCATCATCATAGAACTATAATTTTGTATAAAGTTTTTGCTCATGAAAGATAAAACGATTAACTTTGTACAGATGCACTATATGAAAGTTTAGAAAAATGTACAGGTCAAATAAAGCATGTTTCCTGTTTAAAACACATACACACTCACACACTGTCTCTCTCACATGCTCTCTCTCTCTCTCATACATGCTCTCTCTCTCTCTCTCTCTCTCACACACACACTCATAAAAATAAGACTTTATTGAAAGAAAAACTGGAAAATGCTGAGTTCTCCCATAATCCATGTTTGGAATAAAACAAGATCATGTGCAGCACTGACGGATCTGCTTGTAATCATTTATGGAGACAGATGACGGACTTTTATTTATTTTCCAGTCAGTCGCTAAACAACACGCAATTATAGTTTAGTTACACAAGATACGAGATATTCTGAAATGTGCTTATGCCAAACTCGAACTTTTTAATGAGATGCTCAAATATATACATATTTATTCCGGGATTTGTTTAAAGCAATATTGTTAAGAACTGCATCCAGTTCTTTTTCAACGATAAATCAATCTGGGGGATTAGTGGACAAAGATTTCGAGAAAAACAAATATTACAGTCTACTTTCGAGAACCGAGAGGAAGAGTAAAACATGTAGACTTCTTTTTCTATGATTTAAGAATCTTTCCTCACCATTTACTAAAAGACTATACTAGAGATTACATTTTTTTGTTGTCGACTTTTTGTAGATTGAAAAAAAAAAAATGAAAATACAGTCGCTTCCGGTGCAGTAACTAACGATGTTGTACAGCGTAAGTTATTTTACGAAAAAAGACACGATTAAAGTGATAGTTTAAAAATAGTTCAAAAATAGTGCACATAACGTTTATGAACGTCTCATGACTTTTATTTACAATTTTACAGACCGGATGTTGTCATCGCTGACTTCCCAACCTCTGTTGTGCGCGCTTGCGTTTGGTTTCCTGTTTGCACAACCAACAAATTCACAACAAACTGAACTAAAACCCATAAAACTTGAATGTAATAAATTAAATATGATCTAAGATTAAACTCGCATTTTAATGGACACGAACTCGAAGCCCTGCGCGAGGCGAGAAAAGGTAATAATATATTTTATTTTGTAACGCACTTTACATCAATTTAATGACCTCAAAGTGCTACACATAAAAACATAAAAAACAGGAACATTAAAAAAAAAAAGATAAAATAAATGAACTAAAAGCACAGTTAGCCAGAAAAGGCTTTTCTAAAAAGATGGGTTTTAAGGCCTTTTTTAAAAAGGTAAAAACAACATTACAGCTTCTTCAACATTCACACACATTAAAGTTAGCATAACCATATTTATATAGATAAAGACATGTATTGAAATAAACAAAGTATAATGTGTAAAATAAACATATATAAATATATAGAAGAATCATGATATTACAGTCAATCTACCTGTAAATCATATTAAACTAAAGCAGCTGATGATTATGAACTTTCTATTGCTGTTTCTTCCTGTTTTTCATTCTTTTCTTTTGGTAAAGTTATTATCCATAAACACACACACTTTCAGGCTCACTTCCTTCTCTCTCATATTGTTTGATTGAGCATTAACTAGTAATAATAAAACAGATTATTGAATCAGTATGATAATTTATTTGCACTGTATGTGTATTTACTGTATGATCTTGTGTGTGTTTCTCTTCATGAGTGTGTGTTGGCGATGTCTGACAGCCTGTCTCTGCCCTCTTACGCCGATTATCCCACGAGACGTCCCTTCATCAACACACACACTCACACACTCCTGCCCTACAGCAGCAGAGCCGTGAAAGCCTTTCCTGAGAGCAGCGGGGCAGGTACACACACACACACACACACACACACACACTTGCTGTCACCTGAGAGCTCACGCTCGGATACACTGATGCCCGTATAGCGAGTGAGAGATGATCCAGTGACAGTGTGAATCCGCTCATGAATGATTCACACACACACACACACGGCCGACTGCAGTAACTCACACACTTATGACTGATGTTTTACTCCAGATAGTGATGATTACGCTCTCATGAACACGAGAGATGGAAACACGGCTGTATTCACACGTTTTATTCCATATTCTAGATTTGTGCAACTTTTAATGGAAACACAGTTAGTAATAGTCTTTTTAATCTTCTTTTAACTAATTTCATACATAATGAGTTGATTGATATGGATTTATAATGCATCTCAGTGACAGTGAAGCCCATGTCTGAGAGATGATCCTGGTGAACAGCTCCTCCTGCTGGACACTCACGGCTTCACGATCAGACTCTTTCACATCTGATAAACGAATCGATTTATACAAGAGGAATCATCTTTACGAGACGTACGAGTGTCTGAAGTGTTGTACGTGTGTTTGCAGAGATTATTTCAGCGCTGAAGAACCTGCAGGAGAAGATCCGTCGCCTGGAGCTGGAGCGACGACAACACACACACTCCTCGGAGCGACGAGAACACACACACTCCCCGGAGAGACCTGACACCGGTGCGTAGGGCTGAGCGATATGGCCAAAAAATTATCATAACATTTTTTTTATATCAGTCGATATCGATAATTATCACGATAAATGTCAAATGTTTATTTCTTTCCAGTTTTAAGGCAGATTTGAGGTCCTTAGTCAAAGTTGAGCGTTAGTTGTGGTTTCAAACTACTCTTTATTATCAGAACACATCATGACCTTATAGTTCTCCACTTCACACGCTTCGATAGGCCGTGTGGCGCGCCGTTCAAATGAGTTTCGTTCCGCTTTTTCCCCGAATAAACATTATCGGACATTTATCGAACTCTTGATATCGTTTTAGCGAGTAAAAACTGATGCGACTGAAAGCACACACCAGTCTGAGCCGTATTATTCAGGAGAGCAGTGATGATAGAGAGTGTGTGTGTGTGTGTGTGTGTGTGTGTGTAGACCTGCGCGCTCAGCTGTCTGCGGCCGAGACCCGATGCTCGCGGTTGGAGAGACAGTTGGAGCTCATGAGGAAGAGTGTACGACACACTGAGTCAGACAGAACCGCTGTGCTGCAACAACAGGTGAGACACACACACACACACACACACACTCACTCACACACACACACACACACACTCACTCACACACACACACTCACTCACACACATACACACACACACACACACACACACACACACACTCACTGACTCACTCACTCACCTGTCCCACTTAAGCAGATGTGTAGACATAGACTCATTCATCCTCCTGTGTGTGTGTGTCAGGTGTCTCTGGAGCGTGTGTGTTCTGTGGATCAGTTGTGTAAGCTGGATGTTCTGGAACAGGAGTATCACCGACTGACGGAGACTCAGAGAGTCACTGAGAGGAAGATCCGAACGCTGGAGAGGAAACTGCAGGAAGAGGAACATCAGAGGAAACTGGTGCAGGAGCGAGCAGCTCAGGTGTGTGTGTGTGTGAGTGAGTGAGTCGGTGGGTGAGTGAGACGGTGGGTGAGTGAGTGAGTCGGTGGGTGAGTGAGTCGGTGGGTGAGTGAGACGGTGAGTGAGATGGTCGGTGAGTGAGTCGGTGAGTGGGTGAGTCGGTGGGTGAGTGAGTGAGTGAATGGATGAGTGAGTCGGTGAGTGAGTGGGTGAGTCGGTGGGTGAGTCGGTGAGTGAGTGGGTGAGTCGGTGGGTGAGTCGGTGAGTGAGTCGGTGAGTGAGTCGGTGGGTGAGTCGGTGAGTGAGTCGGTGAGTGAGTCGGTGGGTGAGTGAGTCGGTGAGTGAGTAAGTCGGTGAGTGAGTCGGTGAGTGAGTCGGTGGGTGAGTGACTGAGTCAGTGAGTTGGTGGGTGAGTGAGTCGGTGAGTGAGTGAGTCGGTGGGTGAGTCGGTGAGTGGGTGAGTCGGTGGGTGAGTGAGTGAGTGAATGGATGAGTGAGTCGGTGAGTGAGTGAGTGAATGGATGAGTGAGTCGGTGAGTGAGTGGGTGAGTCGGTGGGTGAGTCGGTGAGTGAGTCGGTGAGTGAGTCGGTGGGTGAGTCGGTGAGTGAGTCGGTGAGTGAGTCGGTGGGTGAGTGAGTCGGTGAGTGAGTAAGTCGGTGAGTGAGTCGGTGAGTGAGTCGGTGGGTGAGTGACTGAGTCAGTGAGTTGGTGGGTGAGTGAGTCGGTGAGTGAGTGAGTCGGTGGGTGAGTCGGTGAGTGGGTGAGTCGGTGGGTGAGTGAGTGAGTGAATGGATGAGTGAGTCGGTGAGTGAGTGGGTGAGTCGGTGGGTGAGTCGGTGAGTGAGTGGGTGAGTCGGTGGGTGAGTCGGTGAGTGAGTCGGTGAGTGAGTCGGTGGGTGAGTCGGTGAGTGAGTCGGTGAGTGAGTCGGTGGGTGAGTGAGTCGGTGAGTGAGTAAGTCGGTGAGTGAGTCGGTGAGTGAGTCGGTGGGTGAGTGACTGAGTCAGTGAGTTGGTGGGTGAGTGAGTCGGTGAGTGAGTGAGTCGGTGGGTGAGTCGGTGAGTGGGTGAGTCGGTGGGTGAGTGAGTGAGTGAATGGATGAGTGAGTCGGTGAGTGAGTGGGTGAGTCGGTGGGTGAGTCGGTGAGTGAGTGGGTGAGTCGGTGGGTGAGTCGGTGAGTGAGTCGGTGAGTGAGTCGGTGGGTGAGTCGGTGAGTGAGTCGGTGAGTGAGTCGGTGGGTGAGTGAGTCGGTGAGTGAGTAAGTCGGTGAGTGAGTCGGTGGGTGAGTGACTGAGTCAGTGAGTTGGTGGGTGAGTGAGTCAGTGAGTGAATCAGTGAGTGAGTCAGTGAGTGAGTTGGTGAGTGAGTGAGTCGGTGGGTGAGTCGGTGGGTGAGTGACTGAGTCAGTGAGTTGGTGGCTGAGTGAGTCGGTGAGTGAGTGAGTCGGTGGGTGAGTCGGTGAGTGAGTGAGTCGTGAGTGAGTGAGTCAGTGGGTGAGTGACTGAGTCAGTGAGTTGGTGGCTGAGTGAGTCGGTGAGTGAGTGAGTCGGTGGGTGAGTCGGTGAGTGAGTGAGTCGTGAGTGAGTGAGTCAGTGGGTGAGTGACTGAGTCAGTGAGTTGGTGGCTGAGTGAGTCGGTGAGTGAGTGAGTCGTGAGTGAGTGAGTCAGTGGGTGAGTGACTGAGTCAGTGAGTTGGTGGCTGAGTGAGTCGGTGAGTGAGTGAGTCGGTGAGTGAGTGAGTCGGTGGGTGAGTGAGTCGGTGGGTGAGTCGGTGAGTGAGTCGGTGGGTGAGTGAGTCGGTGAGTGAGTCGGTGAGTGAGTCGGTGGGTGAGTGAGTCGGTGAGTGAGTCGGTGAGTGTTAATCATGTCCTCTTTTCTGTTGTCAGTTACAGACGGGTCTTGAAGTCAATCGTTTGCTCATTCAGTCTGTTTCTCCTCGTCCTCATAAAGCGAGCCGGATCAGACAGAAGAAAAGCTCCTCAACGGTAAACGAGTGCAGGATCAGAATCTCTGTTACCACACACACTGACATCAGACAACACTGTCATCCTGACTAATCAGAGACGTTATAGTGAAGTCAAAGCTGTGTTTTCCTCCAGCTCTACAGTGTTATTCCTATCCATGTTCTGAAGGTTATTACAGAGCGGTTTGATGATGTATAATGGGTCTGGTGTGTGTGTGTGTGTGTGTTTCTGCAGAGAGAGCCGTCCGTCCTGCAGCCGCATTACAGACTCAGTCTGGGAGACGTGCCGTTCGTGACCGGGACGGTAAACAAACACACACACACACTCTTGCTTTTCAGTTTAATAGAGTGAGTGAGTGAGTGTCACTATGAGTTTTTAATGATAATTTCTGACACCGTTTGAAGTTATTTTATTTATTGAAGTTATTTTATTCATTGAGTTATGTAAGGTAGTCATGATTGATTGATCCGCGTCTCTGTTCAGTCGACGAGCTCGAGTCACTCGGTGCGAGCGAACGTGCAGCGAGTCCTTCATCTTATGAAGCATCATCATCCTCAGCTGTGTAATGAGCGTGTGCTGGGACACGCCCCCTCCTCCAGTGGCCCCACCTCCTCCTCCAGTGGCCCTGCCCCCTCTCCCACTGGCTCCGCCCCCTGTAGGGAAGAGCTGTCGGAGCTGCTGCTGACGCTTCAGGACGAGTTCAGACTCATGAGCTGGTGAGGATTATGCTCATTAAAATAACAATACAAATAGTACATTGAAATAAAAATAAATGTTAACAGAAAAACTATTTATTTATTTTAAAAAAATCTTAATTGTCTTTTAGTTGAACTAAAAATGAATAAACGTATTTGGTTCAAACAAACAAATAAAAACTAATAAACTTTGGACTAGTGTTATTATTATTAACTAAAAGTATATCTAAAACTAAAAATTTAAATAAAATAAATGGTAACTGAAATAAAATACAAAAAAAATATAAGATTAAGACTGGAATAAAAAGAACAAATAACTAAATTAAAAGTAAAAAGTAACAAATAAATCGAGTCGAGCTGGTGACCACGATCAGTCACGCTCCAACAAAGACATTAAAGTATCAAAAGGGCATTTAATCTCGACCTGTGAAGGCTGTGCTCATGAGAAGACAACAGCATGACGACGTGTGTGTGTGTGTGTGTGTGTGTGTGTCAGCGAGCAGCAGGAGTTGTGCACACAGATCCAGTCCTGCGCTTCGGATCGACTCCGGCAGAAGATGGAGCGAGAGATGGAGACGCTTGTGAAGAGAATGGAGAATAAAGGAGAGCAGATCGCTCAAGTCAGGCGCCATCAAGCTCAGGTTAACTCAATAATATTTCTATTTTTGTCATTTAATTTTTGACATGAAAATAGCCTTACATACTGACATGGTGTTAAATCCATCCATCATCCATCCACCCATCCATCCATCCATCTATCATCCATCCATCCACCCATCCATCTATCATCCATCCATCCATCCATCCATCCATCATCCACCCATCTACTCATCCATCACCCATCATCCACTCATCCATCATCCATCCATCCATCATCCATCCATCCATCCATCCATCATCCATCCATCATCCATCCATCCATCATCCATCCATCATCCATCCACCCATCCAACCATCATCCATCCATCCATCCATCCATCATCCATCCATCATCCATCCATCCATCATCCATCCATCATCCATCCATCCACCCATCCACCCATCATCCATCCATCCATCATCCATCCATCCATCATCCATCACCCATCATCCATCCATCCATCATCCATCCATCTACTCATCCATCACCCATCATCCACTCATCCACCCATCCATCCATCTACTCATCCATCCACCCATCCATCCACCCATCCATCCATCATCCACCCATCATCCATCCATCCATCATCCATCCATCCATCATCCATCCATCCATCCATCCACCCATCCAACCATCATCCATCATCCACCCATCATCCATCCATCCATCATCCATCCATCATCCATCCATCCATCCATCCATCCATCATCCATCCATCATCCATCCACCCATCCATCCATCATCCACCCATCATCCATCCATCCATCATCCATCCATCATCCATCCATCCATCCATCCATCCATCCATCCATCCATCCATCCATCCATCCATCCATCCATCCATCCATCCATCCATCATCCATCCATCATCCATCATCCATCCATCATCCATCCATCCATCCACCCATCCATCATCCATACATCTACTCATCCATCACCCATCATCCATCCATCATCCATCCATCCACCCATCCATCCATCATCCACTCATCCACCCATCATCCATCCTTCCTCCATCCATCCATCCATCATCCATCCACCCATCCAACCATCATCCACCCATCATCCATCCATCAATCCATCCATCCATCCATCTACTCATCCATCATCCCATCCATCATTTAGTTATCATGAGTCGAGGTCATGTTGAAATGCTCACTGAGGAATCAATAAGAGGAATCGAAATGTTAATTTTATAAAAAGTATTCGATTCCAGAATTAGAATTAATCTTCAATTTTTCAACCCTAGTTATAACGAAAGTCTGAAAAATCATTTCGAGGGGTCTTGGAAAACTGAATCACGATACGGCCGAATGTGATAATTAACCTGAAGTAAATAACAGCGCTCATGTGTTAAAGTCAAAACGCGTTTTACAGTCTGATGATCTCAATGTTTATTTTATGGTGTTTCTAGACACATTTCAAAATAAGAGTCCCACTGCATTTCAGAAAGACATTACCACACTTAACTATTCTTAAATGTTTTGATGTTGAGACGATTGTGTGTGTGTCAGATGGAGCGGCTGAGGAAGCGCAGTGGTAAACAGAGTCCCGGTGGAGGATCGGCGTCGGTGCGGCTGAGACCCGGCGAGCGGATCAGACAGAGTCTGAGTCTGCTGAAGGACATGCGCTCGCTGCAGAACTCGCTGCGCTGGGACCACTGACACCAGCGGGTTCAGCAGAACACTCACGTCCGTGGCTCTAAACATGCCTGGGTCAAAGGTCGCCGCTAAAACATGCCTGGGTCAAAGGTCGCCGCTAAAACATGCCCGGGTCAAAGGTCGCCGCTAAAACTTGCCCGGGTCAAAGGTCGCCGCTAAAACTTGCCCGGGTCAAAGGTCGCCGCTAAAGCATGCCCGGGTCATGTTTTTTTTTCACGCCATTTAATTTAATTTGGCATAAAGGCACAAAAAATATTAATTTAAAAAAAAGATTTTTTTACATTTGAAGAGTTCAGATGCAAAAGCCTCTAAGTGCCATTTGCAATTTGAATGATAATTTTGATCAAGCTTGTATATTTAAGTTCAGTGATTTCACTTAAATGGCAATGATAATTACCTATTAATTGTTATTTAAGTGAAATTACTGAACTTAAATATACAAGTTTGATAAAAAATCATTATTAAAGAAGAAAATGTCAAATGGCACTTAGAGGCTTTTGCATCTGAACTCTTCATTTATGTAACTATTTTTTTCATTATTAATATTTGTGAAATATACAAATACATTTTAGGAACAATTTTTAGTGACAATTTAGCACATTTTATGCCAATTATGAAATGAATTTTCATTTTTTTTTTTACTAATATTAAAAACGGAAGTATATATATAAATGAAAATCCATTTCATAATTGGCATACAATGTGCTAAATTATCACAAAAAACTGTCATGTTCCTAGTTTTAATTATGCAGAATATAATTTTTTTTTTTTGGTCATGTGACCCGCACAGAATCTGTTCACATCAGTGATTAAGATTCAAATGAATGAAGATAAACTGTTTTAAAGATGTTTTAATATAGGTTGAGAAATGTTTCTAATGAACTTCAGCTTCTTCTACCTCAGACATTACCCAGAATTCCTGTGCAGGACTGAATGTTTACTTGTTTTTCATGTTTAAAATGAATACTCTTGACATTCCAAGAACCCGTTTTGGTTTGGTGTAATGTGGCTTGATAAACTTTACAATCAGGTTTCATTAGTTAACATGAAGCAAACAATACTTTCACTGTGTTTATTAACATTTCTATGATCAACATCTGTTGTTAACATTAAAGCTCTATGAACAAACATGAACATTGATTAACAAACATAAACAATGGTTAATAAATGCAAATGTGAAATAAGAAATATTCCTTGTTTGTTAATGCATTAACTAGAGACTAGCTGTGTGTTTGTTTGCTCGCTCCAAGACTGTATGAACCTTTCTTTTACAGTGTCTATGGTTTAAACTAGTGATGCTTCCATGGTGCTTCATTTGCTCTATTGTGCCATCAAGTGGACAATAAATGTAAAACGTGGAGTGTGATTATAACGACACACCTAACTAAAACGACGATTAACAGCATCAGCCAGATCAAGAACATCACTTTTCTAAAGAGCATGACTAGCATGCTTGCAAAATACAGAAATACAAGCTAAAAACCCAGAAAGTCCTGTGTAATTATCCTGAGATTTTCAAAATTAATTTTTAAAAATATTAGGCTACATATTTTTGTATGTTTAATTGTATGATTGTACGTATTTACGTGGAACGCTTATCGGCTACCATATGTGTAACTTTACTCAGCGAAGATCAGGATGGACCAATCACGTGTCGAGTATAATAACGCGATGAGGATTTTAAAATTATAATAAAATAAACCCAAAAGAAAATTTCCGTTCAATGCCAGATAACAATACTTACAGGTTATATATTAAAATTATTATAGTTCTAGCGTTCATACAAATGTGCCAAACAGGACGAAACCACCGTGAGGTTTGAATGCGGCTCGTGGTGTTTGTGCGCCGCGCGCCCCCCTGGCCGTTGTGTCGCATAGCAACCGCGAGTGTCGCCTCGCCTCGCGTCGCGTCGCTTCTTGCGGAGTTTCACACGCGCTCATGTGACGCGCCGCCTACGGAAGAAGTGTCTTGCAGGTTTTTTCTCTGTTTCAGTGGAGAAACACACACGGACTAACTTAGTTTACAGCCGTCCGGGGAAAAACGACAACAACTCCCAGTCAGAGCGAACGAGCGAGCCCAAGTTCTGCCGGAGAGCACTTCTGTAAGTGTGTGTTTATTCTTTTGTTTGTTTGTGTTTACCTGAGTTTACTTCAGCGTTTCTCAAGTTTGTTTTACTGCGGGTTTTGGGTTCAGTCAATAAACGGATTACTGAATTACTGAAACATACCGATGATTTTATCAGCTCAACTCGAGACAATCTCAGCATGTGAGTCTACAGTCTCTGTTAGTGTTAATAACCGTTATATTTACGACAACATCCACAGGCGAAGATCACGAGTCTATCTATCTATCTATCTATCTATCTATCTATCTATCTATCTATCTATCTATCTATCTATCTATCTATCTATCTATCTATCTATCTATCTATCTATCTATCTATCTATCTATATTTCTGTTTATAATGTGTGTGTGGATGCACTTATCGAGCTTCAAGGAAACACACTGGAGCTTGTGAGTGAGACAGACAGCTCTAGCTGGTGTGTGTGTGTGTGTGTGTGTGTGTGTGTGTGTGTGTGATGTGGTCTGAAACCACAAGATTTCACAGTCGTTGTGGGGAAACTAATAGAGTTCTTAAAGAGATACAGCACTAACTGTGAAGTTCTACATGTAGAGGATTTCGGTTCCTTTAACTCGTATAATAGAGATCTGTGTGGCGTTTAAGTGTGTGTGTGTGTGTGTGTGTGTGTGTGTGTGGAGGGGTTAGCAGGTCCAGTGCTGTGTCTGGAATGTTAATCAGCTTGATGTTTGTAATGAACACTGGGTCGTGCTCGATGTTGTTCAGTGTTTCTTTCAGTGAACGCTTTTGTGTGTGTGTGTGTGTGTGTGTGTTCCAGTTCCTTCTTTGTTATGACCAATTATGACCAATTCAGCTTTTATCAAACCTGCAACTAAAGCAGAACATGGAGAGGCACTGATAGTTATACAACGATGGACAAATCTGCTGATATAGGGTATAATCATATGAATAACTTTGAGAATGATAGTATCTGTTGATTAAAGGGTTAGTTCACCCAATAATAAAAATTCTGTCAGTATTTACTAGCCCTCATGTTGTTCCAACCCCGTAAGACCTTCGTTCATCTTCGCAACACAAATTAAGATATTTAAGATATTAAGATCGCTCCTGCATACTAGTCCATAGGCTTCTTGAGGGAATGACTCGAAAAGTCATTAAAGACATCGTTAAAATAGTCCAAGTGACTACAGCGGCTCAATCTTAACTTTATCAAACGACGAGAACACAAAAATAACGACTTTTTAATTCAACTATTGGTTTATTTCTCCCTCTGCGCGAGTCAGGTTACTAGTTTAATAGCGTAAGCTTCTGTTATTGTACGTCACACACATCACACACATGACCAGCGTCGGCCAATAGTGAGCCTACGTGTGACGTAGCTTTACGCAATCACACTACGGTAACTGACTACAGGCCCATGGAGAAGGAAGTGAATAGTTGAAATAAAGTTGTTATTTTTGTTTGTTTTTGCGCACAAAAAGTGTTCTCGCCGTTTGATAAAGTTAAGATTGAGCCCCTGTAGTCACTTGGACTATTTTAACGATGTCTTTAATGACTTTTCGAGTCATTCCCTCAAGAAGCCTATGGACTAGTATGCAGGAGTGATCTTAATATCTTAAATATCTTAATTTTTGTTGCGAAGATGAACGAAGGTCTTACGGGGTTGAACAACATGAGGGTGAGGAAATACTGACAGAAGTTTCATTTTTGGGTGAACTAACCCTTTAAGAGCAGTTGTAAGTCGTGTGTCCGTTCCAAAACATTATTAATAGTTAATAAACATTTTCTGTTATTTATTATTGTGTTAGTGTCATTTCAGTCATTTTACTTGCTGTTTTTCTCTTCTTCTGGATATGATCATTCTCTAGATGTTACTATCAAGAATAACTTGGATTAATACTAATCATATCTGTTGATTTAGCAGAAGTTGTATCAATTGCAAATAATTTATCAATAGTTTTATGGTATTTATTATTGTGTAATTTCAGGCATTTTTATTTTTCTCTGTATGATTTGTTCTCTTGACGTCGCTAGCATTATGTTAGCTTTACTGGTTATGTTATATAATCGGATGAATATCTAGGCCTATATCTGTTCTGTTAATTACCCGAACTTGCAGTTTTTGTATCCGTTCCAAAACCAGTTACAAACACCTTTATCGACAGTAAAGTTAATAAACACATTTTGTTGTTTATTATTATGATATTTGCATTTTCTCTGACTGGATTGATTGCGGGTGTATTGGGCAGTGTTTGTTTGCTAGCTAGCGCTGTTAACGTCTCTTCAGCATGTTGATTAGCTGGCCAAAACTTCACACCAAGCGTGTGTGTGTGTGTGTGTGTGTGTGTGTATATGTCTCTTTGTAAGTGTCAGTGAGACTTTAACCACAGCCCTTAGACACTCGTTTGCTCTTTTCATCCTGTTTCTGACTGTCGTTCTGAATGTTGTAGAGGCTTGAAGTGTTTCTTGGCCTTTCGTTACTGTTATTTTCTGGATGTGTGATATATTCTTCTTCTCAGACCAACTGTATGAGGGCATAAGACCGCATGTTGTGTGTCTTTTTATATGTATTTAATGTGTTTTTAGGGCTGACAAAGCTAATTTTGTCCACTAAAGATATTTACATATATGCAATATATAATAACATGTCTAAAATTAATACAAACATCTTTTATTTATACAAACATTATACAACGACATCTGTTAAAAGGATAGTTCCTCTGAAGATAAATGTCTAAACTGGTGATATGGCCAAAAATCACATTATTACTGTTTTTATTTGTATTTTTAATTGAATGAATGCAGCATTGGTGAGCGCAAGAGACTTCTTTTAAAAACGTTAAAAATCTTACCGATCCAACATTTTTGACTAGTTGCCTATATTTAATGTGTTTTGATGTTAATGTATTCACGAAATATATCAAATGTAATATGTCATTCTGTTTAATATTACAGGGTTAGAGGGATAGGCCAGTTCACCTGTGGATAAATATCATTATTTACTGTGATATGGCCAAAAATCATATCTCTGAATTGCAATACGGTATATATCACTAATTTTACCATAAAATATAGCACATTTAATGTCCAACAACAAATATTTTAGCAAAATGTAGGCTGTTTTATCCAGAATGATTGCTCTCCATCAGTTCGGCGTGACGGCACTCGTTCACTGAAGTCTGTGAAGTTTAGCGACTCACTCATATCAAACCACTGTATTTATTTCTTCCACATTCATTTCCCACATGTCTAGTACAATTATGTGGTTTTGTTTTATTAATACAGTGTATATATTTTTCTTTATTTACCCTGAAAGAATGGAAGTGAAATGTGACAACATGCCCCATTGGTGGGGTACATTGTAACATGGCCACATGACATCTTAAAATGCTATGATCTAATAAAAAAATATACAAGTCAAACCAAAATATTTTCTTAATAAAATACAATTATTAACTTTTGTCATAAAATAATGACATTTTTAAATAATTAAAAATAAACTAATTTTTGAGTTTGACAACACACACACACACACACACACAGGAAAACACAGCTATACAGCATAGTTTAAAACAAAATCATAATTCATCATTTCTGACCTTGACTCTCAGTCTTTATTTACATGTTTCTTGTGCTTTCTCAATATGATTTCTAAAAGTATAGAATATAATATCATATTTCTTATAGGGGCACATTGTGACAACATGCCCCGCCTGCACAACTGGGGTTTTAACCCGGCTAGTGTCTTCTGATAGCTAGCAGTAGCATTAAAGAACTTTATCAACTGTTAAACAACAGATTGGAGATTAAAAATAATATCAGATTTGTCTAATTTTAAATAAAAACTAAAAATAGTGATGTACATTTGCTCTGGTTAAATAAATGTTCAGTGATATCTTACAAAGATTTCTGAATTTTGGCGCAATTGTTTTTCTATATAGTGTTGAAATGGCAACTATTAAATAGACCAAGTTTCTGTTAGCTTATCCAGTAACTTACAGTACGGTGTGTGGCTTCGTTGCTAATCAGAAAAATCGGGTAAAAGGTTCTTCCTGCTCAGTTACTGCCAAAAAATCATATAACCACATACTTGACCAAACCTGCACATCGGCTAGAGCTGAGTGTGTGTGTGTGTGTGTGTGTGTGTTCATCAGCTCGAAACACCGTCAACAGAAAGCGCTGAGCACTCGCTAAGATCAAGATGAGCGTCTGGTGTTTTTAGCGATTAAAATGTAGATGAGTAGAAGTGAGTGTTTCTGAATGTGTGTCCATGTACTGTAGTTCATTACGCTGTGTTGCACAATCACAGTTTGTGCACTATTAGATTATAGAGGGTTTTCACGGCGCGTCAACAATCCGGAAGTCGGCCATTTTGGAGGCACGGAATATAAACAATGCCATTTAACTGAACGGACTCGCAAATTTGTCTGATTATTTCTGCTGAAAAATGGTGGAGTTTTGTTCTGGACTCATCGGGAAAATACTTTTTGAGTTCTATAGACCTTATGTAGCCCCGCCCCTTTTCAGCGTTGCGCTCTTCCGGTTTGTATTTTGACAGCGATCTTGTATAGGTATGAATGAACTGCTCGTAAAAAAATTCCCGTTCGACATTTGTTAAGACATCTGCATTACAATGCTCATGATAACTTTTGTTAACTCTACAATAAGTAAATCCACTTCACCAGCTAAGTACTCCTCGACAGCAATGCCATAGAAATATACAGAACCGGAAGTTCCAAGACAAAACTCTAAAGATGACGGCGCCCACGTTTCTCTGGTGCATAAGGGCTATAGACTGCCAAAAGTTAAAGAGAAGAGTGAAAAAACTGAAAGAAGGCGTTTGTGGTGAGAGAGGCACAGAATCAGCTCATCAGACACACGTGTTATGAAGCTAACATTTAAGCTACGTTAAAATGTTAACGTATTAACTATGGCTACATTCACACTGCCAGTCCAAATCCAATAATCATTGTATCCGATTGGATTGTGATCTAAAATGATGTCCACACTGTTTATCGTTACTGTTCAGATCCGATTTGTGAGTCTATGCAGCTCCCGGGCAATGACACTGATGGAGGGGTTTGCATTTGCAATAGAGATGTTTTCTTATTTAAAGAGCCCCTATTATAGCAATTGAAATGTTCCTATTTTTGTTTTAGGAGTTCCCAAAAACAGGATAAAAAACACTTTATTTGTCTTATAATATGCATTAATTTTAACTGATTTGCTCAGCGACTCCCAAACGACTCATTTTTCCAAACCACTCCTTTTGCGTGACGCTAATCGGGGGTGATTGGTCAGATTGATCAGTTGTTTGTTAGCCCAACGCATAAACATATTGAAGCACTGCAGTACTACAAGACGCTCTATTCTTTATGACAACTCCAATAACAGCGACAAACATTTCACATATTTAAAAAACAATTAACATTGGAGACCTAGAAGCTGCGCTGAGCGTAACTTACACACACACACACACACACACTGCCTCGCGTCCCGACGCAACAAAACCATTCAAAACCCATAAAAGCAACAATTATTAAAGGAGTAGTTCACTTTTGAAAAAACTTTTGCTGATAATTTCCTCACCCCCATGTCATCCAAGATGTCCATGTCTTTCTTTCCTCAGTCAAAAAGAAATTAAGGTTTTTGATGAAAACATTCCAGGATTTTCTCCATATAATGGACTTCAATGGGAACCAAACGGTTCAAGGTCCAAAAGAGAGTTTCAGTGCAGCTTCAAATGTCTTTAAACGACACCAGACGATGAATAAGGGTCTTATCATGCGAAACGATCGCTTATTTCAAAACTTATTCCAAAAATGTAACTTTTCTAAGGACAAATGCTAGCCTTGCTCTATTCTGTGAGGCGCGTTTGTAACGTCACGTAATACGTAATTACGTTCAAAAGGTCACGGGCGACGTAGCCGGAAGTACAGAATCAAAATCGTCCGACGTCGTTGTTTTACCTTTTAATTCCTTTTTTTTTTGTAAATGGCGTTTGAGTTAGTTTGCACGTCGTTCAACCTATGCGTTCAACTTGTAAACACTGACTCTGTATTTCCGGCTACGTCGCCCGTGACCTTTTGAACGTAATTACGTATTACGTGACGTTACAAAAGCGCCTTTCGACTGAGGAAAGAAAGACATGGACATCTTGGATGACATGGGGGTGAGTAAATTATCAGCTAAAGTTTTTTCAAAAGTGAACTAATCCCATAAGACACTGGTTGACTGGACACAGAGGCACACCTTCAGGACACACTCACAGGTCAAAGGTCAGAGGCTGCGTATGACGAACTGTCAGCTGTGTGTGTGTCAGCTTTAGTGAGGATTTGAACGCTTCAGCGCTTTACGTGACCTCAGCGTCCACTCGGATGTTTCACTTCTTCTCACGAAGCACTTTCTCTCGCTGTGTTAAACGTCAGCAAGATCCAGGAGGACACGATCAGAGTCGAGCCTACAGAACTGAACCGTGAAATCATAGGAAATGGACATGCAATATTGTATTTTAGTCATTTAGTAAAGATTTTAGGTACCTAAAAACAGTTGATGATACAATGGAAGTCAATGGGGTCCAATCAAGGAAATGATGACAGAACTTATATTTTTAGGTGAACTTTCCTAAAACGTGCTAACATCTATTTTTAGTTGCAAATGCGAGTGAAGTCGTATTCAGATGGATCATAGTGTGTGTGTGTGTGCTCATGTTCATGGTGTTTCCGCTATGTGTGTGTTGACTGAAGATCCAGTCATGAATGTGGAGTTTCTAGTTTTCCAGCGGTGAGAATGTGAGGATTTTGTTTTTAATAAATGTTAGAAAATATCTCTTCAGTCGTGTTTTCTTCAAAGCCTGATGTTTCATGTCTCTTTCCTTGTTCTCAGAGAAATGAACTGGTTTACACACACACACACACACACACACACACACACCCTTGTCATTTCACACCTATAGTGTTTGTTTGCATTTACAAATGCACTTCCTGGTAAATGATACTTTTAAATGAGGAAGCAACACAATAGTGAGTTTGATTGTTGTGTGTGTGTGTGTGTGTGTGTGTGTGACACAGTTAAAGTGCTGACACTGTTTTCAATGATTATTGTTGTATATATATGAGATCCATGAGTCAGAAAGGCCTCAGGGTTTGCAGTGCCCAACGCACGCTCGGTTTAGTTTGATATCTGGCGAACGTCGTCTTATAGTTCCTGATTCCGGCTAATTATAATGTTAAGAGGAGGAAGTGCTTCAGCTGAAGATTAATCATCAGTGTTTCATGCAAAGCACTTTTCGGCTCAAAAGGTTCAATAGTTCATGCGTTAACCAACATGAGCTCATTAAGAGCAATACATTACAGTATTAATGAAACCTGTTAGATAAAAATAATCCAGCTGTTCATGTTAGTTCACAGTGCATTAAGTAATGTTCACAAATAAAACCTACGTAATAGTAAACGTTGAAACTAATATGAGGATTATATGCTGAAGAAGTATTGTTCATTCTTAGTTTATGTTAACTAATCAATATTATTGTAAAGTGTCACCGTTACTCCTAATTTGATGAGAACGGCTGTAATGTTTGTCTCGTCGTCGTCTCGTCACATATAACGTAAATGATATATTTTCACTTCAAAATGGTGAAATTAGACAAAAGTTTATTAGTTAGTTCTAACATTTCTATCCTAAAACAGCTGTAAGATATTACGTTTATTGTATCTAGCTTCTGTGAAGCTAAAGCCCCGCCTACTTTGATCTGATTGGTCATTTGACATTGACGCGTGTTATTTGACCTCTGGGTCAGCTCAGATGAGGAGATTGGTTATTGGCGTTGTGTAATATGTCCTTGCAGCCTCAGAGTAGAGCTAATATTAGGCAATTATTTCACAACCTTTAATATTTACTCCTCAGCACATCACCTCTTTCCTCAAAGAGTCTGAAAACGCTTTATTCGAAGATTCACTCCTAAACCCCGCCTCTCTGAGAGCTACTCTACTCTGATTGGTCAGATGACCCAATCCAAACACTCATATCATATCTGAATCTCAGCTCTTCGTCAGCATGGATTTTACCCACAGACTGTATAAAAATATGGGCGTTGTGTGCGTGACGTCACCCGTAGTGTTTCTGAAGAGCGTTTTTGAAGCCCAAAGTGGGCGGAGCCGGCCGTCGCCATCTTGGCAGCGCGTCACTCCTGGATATGCGAAAACGGCAGTGATTTAACATGCGTGTCTATGGGAGTGAGTCTCTTCTGCAGCGCCTCTAGTGGCCAGTGGAGGAACTGCAGGTTAACTCACTCAGGGTCGCATTCAAGAGAAAGACCGCCTGGTTTTACCGTGTCAATCTCATCAACGTGGATTTGCTTTTGCAGCAGAAAACAGTGTATTCTCGACATGACCAACACCATCTAAACTCTTCCAGTCTCAGATACACTACAGTGTTCTGAGAGGGCGGGGCTAAGAGACGCTGCTCAGCCAATCAAGGCTGGCATTACGCAAACCTACGCAGTTTGTCGTTCACTTTGATCTTTGAAACGTTGCAGAGTTTTTACATCCATAAACCGCACTAATACACACTGACTATATGAAAGTAAATATCACAGGGACACTTTAATGTTCATGTGCACAGCAGATATCTGTGGTTCATCTGACCGATAATAAACTCGACTGGAAAAATGATCTTATCTCAGCAGGAAAAGGAAATTACAAACAGGAAATTAGCTTCTTTTCTGAAATGATGTGTCGTTATGATGTGGGCATTGACATTAGATTCAGGCAGAATAAGACAAAATCATACGAGCACGTTTCAAGCGCAACAACTGCCAAATTAAAGCTAGAATGGTTTTTAGAGAGTAATGTAATGGTGTTATTTGGCAGCTGGGCAGTATTACTTCATTAGGTTGTTCAGCCATAACATTACAGTTGTTAAAAATGATTATATTTAAAAATATTCATTATTTTAAATGAATTACATAAATTTTAATGTGTTAAAGTTGTGTGCATTCATTGATTTCCCACTGTTTTTGATAATACATTTGTATTAAATTAAATAAAAAAACAGAATTGAATTGAAATCAAACGCATTTCATAATGCACTATATTATTGTTAATATTTTAATTAGTTATTCAGTTGTTAAATTGATATTCTTGAGACTTGTGAATGTTATTCCTGAGTATGTCGTTGGTCTGGTGTGATGGATCGGTGATGTTCCTCATTTGTGTGAAGGAATCTGCTGAATCTGCTCAAGTCAACGTTTCTGGGATGTCTCATGCTGGAACTCTGGGTAATTTCCCCGCACATGTAATGAAGAGAATGGCAGTAAATATTCTCGCATACAGGCCCAGTTTCCCTGAGAGATGCTAGACGCGCACAGCGGAGGGTGTTCATGAAGTTTGCAGTGAAATGAAATGCATTGGGAAAAGCGGGAAATAAATCTGTAGTTTATCATGATGATATTATTGACAGGTTTCTTGACTTGGAAAACCCTATAAATCAGCCTTATTTCTGAAAAGGTACTATATGTGCTTGAGTTATTGGAAGACAATAGGCTATAGAGCGTTTTTTCTTCAGGTCAACCATATATTCAAAGAAGAAAAAGTCATTTTAATAAGGAAAGCGATAGTAGTACTTCGTTTTTTTGTTGGTTTTTTTGGGCTTAATTAATTTAATGTACTATATTTTAGTTTGATAATGTTTTTTTATTTCATATTTTGTGTTTTTAGGAGATTTTATGGTCCTAAATTATATTTACGCTGTATTTCTAACCCATTTATTCGCTTTTTGGAGAATCTGGAATGCTTAGACACAACAGACACAACAAACACGACACTCGGCAGATTATTGCTCGAGTGAAACAAGTTTTAAAAAGTGAACTTAAAAGTAACAGAATTTTACATGTATTGTTATGGAAAATGCACAAAAATATTATTATGAAATACATATTTTCAAAATCATGTTTTACTCTAAAACTGCAAGAAAATCGAAGCCATAAATCTTAAAGTTAATGGTTATAATAACCAAATCCATTGCATGTGCTGAACTTTTTGTACCATGTTGTTTTTTATTTATCGGCCGGCCGATATTAGGCATTTTCCAAAATATCGGTATCGGCAGTTATAATGGCCGATAAATTAATATTTAAAAAATAAAATAAAAACGGACGAAACACACTTCAGTCATCTCTCCTTGGCCTGTTATATTGAAAATGTATGTTTTACAATTTGCAGTATAATGTTATCTATTGCTAAATTATGGCTCATTATAGACTAGCTAACCACAAAGCTAGCTAACGCCACTATCATCAGTGCAAGACCGCTAACGTTAACATTAATGAGCTTGGAAACCACAATGAACTTTTTCTGCCTAAATAAAGTAATGATTACTGTATTTATAACTCGCATATCTCTAGTTACAGTCCCTGCATTGTAAAAAGTTATACTTGCGAGGAGTGAACATTTAGACATTTAGACAAGTATCAAACGTATTTTGTGCAGAAAAGTTAGCTTTTCTTTTATTCGTGTGTGAAATCCAACAATATTTAGTAAAAAAAAATATATCGGATTTTAAAACCCAAAAATATTTGTATCGGTATCGGCCTTCAAAATCTTTATCCTTTATCGGTCGGGCTCTATTTACCTTTTTTTTAGAATTTGAAAGATAATAAAGATATTGTTTGTTTGTTGATTTTAGTCCTTTAAAACCAAAGAAATAGTGTTTAGAAACTCCTTTAATTTTATTTTAGCAGTATAAGTGTACCCTGTATTGATTATGAGTCTCCCTCTTTTCCCAGTCCCGATGACTCCCTAAGCGAGTGGTTCTGGCTCATCCCAGAGGGCTCGTGGACGTTCCCGTCATGTCCTCGGTCCCGCTGGAAGGATCCCAGCTGGTGTCGGAGTGGCTGAACCACCTCCGGCTCGACCAGTACAGCTCCGCATTCCAGGAGTCCGGGCTGGGAATGCTGTGGGAATGCCAGGATTTATCCTCGGCTAAGCTTCAGCGAATGGGCGTGGCTCTTCCCGGCCACAGAAAGCGGATCCTCGGAAGTCTCCGCAAAATCTTCCCATCGGAGGCCGAGATGGAGGACGAGGAGGAGCGAGAGGACGACAGACCCGTCGCCAAAGAAAGAACGAAATTGCCGACGGAAAACAAGCGTTTGCCTCCCGTCCCACCTCGTCTAATGCCTAATCGACCTCCCGTTCCCTTCACTCCTGGCTCTGTAACCGCGGAAACACCTGGACGAGCCACGCCCATCCCGACTCCGAGGCCACGCCCACGCCCACAGGACCTTCCTCTTAAAGGGCCGGCGCAGCAACTCCAGAAAAGCGAGAGCAAACACTCCCCTCAGTCGCCTACATCATCATCTTCCTCTTCTTCCTCGTCTTCGGAGCGCTTCCACCTGTACGAACAGTGTTCATCTTCCTCTCCGGGAGAAGCGGGTGTTCCTCCTCTTCCTCCGAAGAGCTACGCCGTGGCCGTCTCTAAAGAGCCTAAAGACGAGCCGGTGCCGTACAGACCCCCCGTTCCTCCTCCTCGCGTGTCCGTGGGCTCCAGGACTACAACTCCCAGAGGCGCGTCGACCGGAAGCCCTCCCGCTGTCAGGTACGACACACACTTTATTCGGTAAAGCGAACTGCTTTAGTATGTGTACTTCTCACTATAGAGACAGAGCGATGCTTTTTAACAGTTATAGCGCCACCTATGGTCCGATAAAAAGTTTGCACGCTTGTTTAGAATCATATGCTCACCTATTTTCGAGAAGTTTTCGTTTAGGAGTTGTAGGCTTTTGAGTTTGTTTTGCCACGCCCATTTTTTAATTACCCTGTTACAGCAACCCAAATGGTAAAGTTCAACTTTTTTTTACTATAATTATTGATCTGCACGGGTTTGGTTCCCATCGAACGAAAAACCTAGGACTAGTTCGTAAAAGTAGTTTTTTTACTTAATTGTGAATATGTAATGACCAATTTGATTGACGGCAGTGCTTCTTGAGGCAAAGTTGTTCAGCATGACGAGATCTGTCAAACGATATGCATATTGTGTGGATGTGTGAAACACGTGATTACAGAACCGTTAAACTCGTTAGCGCCAACTAGTGTCTGATTTCTTTTAAAACCGTGAATAGAAATTTAAACTTTATTCAATAATTATTCACATTCGGACTCCAGAGTCTTTCTGCACTAGTCTGGTTCTGGTCGGGCGACAAACCCAGGACTATTTTACAAAAGTAAGTTTTTGACTAAATTCAGAATTACGCAACGATATGCACACCAGAAAATGAAATCCACTTTCCTATGTTATAAGAAACGTGAGTCAAACAGTTTATGAGCCATTTTGTACTTTTGATCACTGTAGCATATCACACACTAAGCTAAGCTGTTTTGTAGTTTGAATAGTGTGAGTAGGGTGTTAACTTGCAGTTTTTTCATTGACTGCATTGCATTGTGGGATACAGCACCTCACACACAGTGTGTTTATACAGCAATGCAGATTGCAGTCATTCTTCAGGAACAGTGAGAGCAGTGTTGTAGTGAACAAGCTGCACAAGCTAGTGTTTGTGTTTCCTGTGACTGGAGGTCATTGAGTCATGTGACCCTCAGACCATCACAAGGGTCAAACGGACCAGTGGAAATGAGTCAGCGCTGGAAAATGACGTGTTCTTCCAGGCAGTGGGAGTGTGTTCGGTTATTGTGATTCAGACCAACATCATCACACACTCTTGAACAGTGATGGTGAGAGCGCCGCCCTGTGGTGTTCACAGGAACTGCAGCCAGTGTTTATGAAACCTCTTCTAGAAATGAAACCCATTTTTGTTTCATCACAACTTAGTCACTCTGTAGACTATAATTCTATCCTTTAAAACTCATCTCAAACATATTATAAGATATATAAGACAGTCATTGCCTTAAAATATCTTGAATGTAACTCGACACCCTTGCCTCATTTAGTATACACGTTCTATGAATATGCAAATGAGCCCCTCCCTCCCTAACACACATCCCTAGCAGATATTGGACTGGATGTTTTGATGACCATTATCTTTAGCTGTGGAGTGTGTGTGTGTGTGTGTGTGTGTGTGGTGTTGTCCGCAGCGGACACTAGGTGGCAGCGCTTCTCTCGGCATGCTGACCCACAATGCCATGCGAGAGCGTTTCTGCAGCTGTAATCCCACAAGAAACCACTTTTAGTCACTTTCCAGAAGGTCAGCATGTGATTCACATCCTTGAGAAACCGAGGCTTTAGATCCCCATTTCTGAGAAGTCTAATCAGCCGTTATTTTGATGGAAATTCTCAGTTTAACAAAATTAAAGCAAAACAAAAAACCTAATTCTTATTAATGCACGTTTTACTTTTGAGTTTGTTTCTCAGTAATGCTCATTATATAGTAATGCACTTATAGCCTAAAAGTAATATATATGAAGAGTTCAGATGCAAAAGCCTCTAAGTGCCATTTGAAATTTTCTTCTAAAATGATGATTTTTATCAAGCTTGTATATTTAAGTTCAGTAATTTCACTTAAATGGCAATGATAATTACCTATTAATTGTTATTTAAGTGAACTTAAATATACAAGTTTGATAAAAATCATCATTAAAGAAGAAAATTTCAAATGGCATTTAGAGGCTTTTGCATCTGATGTACTTTTATTACTTTTAGTTTTAACCATAAAACCAATGTTTTTCCCCCTAAAAAAGGCCTCAATGCAAGTAAATGCATGGACGCGGGGTTAATTTGTGCACTACATGTTCTCGTGTGTGTGTGTGTGTGTGTGTGTGTGAGAAACGGGAGGCAGAATTCAGGAAGCTCTTTGTGTTTTCAGTTTGTGAAGGTCTCGGCTCAGAGACTCTGGTCTAAAAGTGTTTTCCACTTCCGTCTGCTCTGTGTGGTCGGCTTGCTCGTTCTCCGACTCGCTCGGCTCTCTCGCTCTCGTTCACCGGACCGTGTCTGCGTGTGTGTCGCCGGATAACGGGATTCAGGGCCTTTTCTGCCATGTTTCAGCACGTAAGTTCAATGTGGAAGTGAGTGAGTGTTGTTCTGTTTTCTTTAAAACTTTAATGTTTTTGAGTGTTCTGGGTGTGTGTGTTGTGTCGAAGTCGTCACTGACGTGTGTGTGTTGTATAGATGTTTGTTGTGAATGCAGTGTGTGATTCACGTTCACTTCCGATGCCAGTGTTTATGAGCTGATGTGCTGCACTGTAAAACTGTAAAACCGCAGGTTCGTCTTTTCATCATGGTGTGTGTTCATGTCGTTTCTCTCTCTCTCTGTGTGTGTGTGTGTGTGTGAACCTTTCACAGGTATAAATTTACTTTTCTTGCACAAAAACTGTCCTCATCAGTAACTTCCTGCTGATATCCGTGGTGGCGGTTGACCGCTAGTTCACTTCCGAAGGCGACTGACCGTCCAGGACGTGTTCTGTTTCATGCTTTGCTCATCTCAGATGAAGTGTGTGTTGCTGAGCATCAACAGGAGACGGGCCTGCCTTTAAACACACACACCAGGAACATGATCGAGTTGCACTGTGAGGCGGTGCCGCGTCTGGTAGTTAGCTAGTGGTGTTGCTTGAGGGTTTTACAGCAATGGTTGATGATGAAATCTTCAAAATGAAGATTAATGGATAACTGGTCCAGCAGGATGCACTTCAGACGGCTTGTTTTGGTCAATCGGCGTTCTCACTTCTCACTAGTCGTGTCTATTTTAAAGGAGTGTGTCTTTACTGTAATGATCCCTGGAAACATCCATTAGCGTCATGTTTTTGGAAATATCCTGACTTGTGTGCTTGTGTAACGTTGAGTCATTTCTAGTTGTGCAGTTCCTGAAAACGGCTTTAATGTTATCCATCGGGACTTGATGTGTTGGGTTGTGACGTGTGTGTGTGTGTGTGTGTGTGTGAACATCACTTGCTTTAGTTGTTTTAAAGATTATACATAACGTCTTGTATAGGGATGGGCAATGATTAATTGCGATTAATTGCATCCAAAATAAAAGTTTGTGTTTACATAATATATGTGTGTGTAGTGTGTATAATTAATTTGTATATATAAATACCCACACATGCATGTATATATTTAAGAAATACTTGCATGTATATACTTTATATATATATTTACACATAATTAATATTATATATAAATATTTGATATACGTTAATAACACATTTTTCTTAAATATACACATACATGTGTGAGTATTTATATATACAAATTTAATTATACACACTACACACACATATATTATGTAAACACAAACTTTTATTTTGTATGCGATTAATCGCGATTAATTGTTGCCCATCCCTAGTCTTGTGTAATAACATGCGTTTATGAATCATTCTCAATAAGAGAGTGTTATTTATCAAGAAAGCATTGACTTTCTTTACGCATTCGTCACTTACAGTGCAGGAACAGTAGGTTGTGTTAATATAGGATTGAAATCTTTTATCTGTTTTGTTAATCCAAACCTAAAAGGAGCCGATGAGGATTTCATTTAAAAAAAACAAAACAATGGAGTTTATGGGAAATATTGCTTTATGTGCAGTACCTTACATTAATTATCAGGGTCATTATTAATAAAAATGTATTCAAAAAGGGTGAAATTATACAAGAAACACCGGCGGTCCAAAGTTTGGAATAATCGTGATTTTGTTAGTCTTTTCTGCTCATCAAAGCTGCATTTATTTAATCTTAAAATACAGTAAAACAGTGAAATAGTATTATTATAATGTAAATCAGCTGTTTTTTATGTGAATATACAGTAAAGTGTCATTTATTCCTGAATTTATCATCATTACTCCAGTCTTCAGTGTCACATGATCCTTCAGAAATCACTCTAATATGAGGATCTGATGATCAATAACAGTTATGATTATTATCAGTGTTAACTGAGGAGTATTTCTGAGGAAACTGTGATATATTGTAGTTTTCCGGATTCTTTGATGAACAGAAAGGTCAATAGGACTGCATGTATTTGAAATATAGTCTCTTGTAACATAACATTATAAATGTCTTACTGTCACTTTTGATCAATTTAATGAGTCTAATATCTAAAATCACAGTCTAATATCTAAAACACTTCTAAAGTCAGCTTTGCCATCACTTCAACAAACTCATTATATTTTGAAATAAATACAAATAGAAAACAATTATCAGCACTGCATTTCTGATTAAATATGCAGAATAATAATAATAAATCCAAACTTCTGACCTCCTGATTGGTAAATATCCAGGCCATTTTCAGTGCTTTTAATTCATAAGAGCCGTACCATCAGGCTTTGTCACGGGCTCTGGTGGGTTGAAGGTCAAACTCCCAGAATGCACCGGTGTCTGTTCTCACAATGACATGTGAGCTAGTGAAACTTTAGTCATCTCAGTCGGTCTGTGATCTATAAAAGGATGTTTGTATGGAAGCAGCTGCTGAGTAAACACACTACTGCCTTTTTTAGAGATGCCTTACTGTACTGTGCTGAAGTTTGCGTTAGGGTCGTCAGAAGTACCAGATTCAGTCCTAAGATGTGAAATAAGTCTCTGATGTGTGTATGTGTGAAGTTTTAGCTAAAAAAACCCCACACTTCATTTTTTATAGCATGCTAAAGTGTCACTTTTTGAGGCGAGCAAAAACGCCCTGTGCCTTTAAATGCAAATGAGCTGCTGCTACTGGCACAGGAGGCGGAGCTTCAAGAGCTTGTGTGTGTGTGTGTGTGTGTTAGTGGCTCCTCACACAGACAAGCACTGAAAATCTCGAAAAGGGGTGGAGCTAAATTTTAGCCTTTTATGTTCAGAGTCGGACAAAGATGGAGAGACTCAAGAAGAAGTGACGACATGTAGAGCAACAGGACATTTCTGATGTCATTGATTAGCATATCCTGTCATGATAATCTGTAAATGGGTCCTGGGGCGGAGTTTATGTAAATTTGAGGGTTTGTGATGTCACTAACCCGTGAAGAAAAAGAACTGAAAACTTATCTTTTTAGGAATGCGTATTTTTTTTAAAAGTACTTTTAAGTATTTCTGCGTATTCATTTGTTTTACGTAAGTGTCTGTTTGTTTATTTTTTATTTATTTATTTATTTTTTTCATTTCTGTAAGCACTTTGAGAAGCTCATTGTAGTCCCTACAGGCCGTTTGTTGAGATTTCTGTGAAAGAAAATCTCTCCCTTTGCCTTGAACTTTGAGCGTCGTAACTTTGCAGATGTTGTTCATGCTAAACATCAACATTACACACTGACTACAGTTAGAAAAGTGAAATCATAGTCAACCAGCTCTTTAAGGTAAGGTAGTCAGAATCGACTCATTAGTTTGCGTTATGTTCGGCAAAAACTCGTTTACTGCTGATTCTGAGTCTGACGCATCTGATTGGCCACTGAGTTCACACGCTCAACAGATTCGTCTGTGATTGGCTGCAAAGCTGATCGTCACCTTACCGGGACCAAGATTAATATAGCCACTAGCCAGCCACCAAAACATTTCAAATGGACTAGTATTGGGACTGTCACATGATCCCTAGTGTGCACCATTGACCCTTCATTATTGTCCTGTCTATCACATCTGTGTTAAAAAGCCCTAGAAATAAAGCTGACTTTGCATGAATGGTGATCCTGTAACGTTCAACGAAGGCATATTGTCCTCTTCAGATAAATCGCCTGTGGTTAATGTATATTTATGGTGGATCCGGGAATGCGAGAATGAAGTCATATTTATATATTTTTACATCTTTCCTTTTTTGATGATTGAATAAAATTGTTGTTTGGTTTGAGGATGTGAAAGCAGAACGGATGAGTATCTTCAGCGTTTGTGGTGCTGATCTTTGGGGTTTTAGCATCAGGGATTTCAACTCTCTGGATTTTCCTGAGTCCGGCCGTCCACTCTCAGAGATCAGAGGAAGGGTTCAAGTCAAGGGTTCATTCATAACTTCATAACTTGGCATTTTCCTGATGTTTTTCAAATCTCTCTCTCTCTCGTTTGTCGGTCCGTTGTTCTGTCGGGTCACAGGAAACTTCATTGTTTGACCATTCGTATGCGCCTGATCTTTAACACACACACACACACACACACACACACACGAGAAAATGTGTTCCAGTCTGATAAACCTTCAACAAATGTTGTCCAGATTCTGAAATAAACCTGTGATTTATTCTAATGCCTGTAAATGTGGAGTGAATGCCAGATGATGGTTGAAATGTGGCCAAACTTCCTATTTTCACCTTTACTCTGGGTTTGTTGTGTCAGAAAACACTTAATTACGTTGTTGAGTGTATAACTTATATACAGTATAGTCATCATGTAACGACTGAGGTAATCAGACACATAACTATTTTTTACATTTAACAAATAAGCTTTAAATCCCACTCTTAGGAAGGAAAAATCCCCCACCAAAACAGACGAGAGAGCAGGGGCCGGTTTCACAAAGCTATTTTAGTCTACGGTGTCAGTCAAGTCTATAATTTGCTCATAGAGTAGTCTACTGAAAGTTATAAAGACTGACTTAATTTAGACCAAAAACATCAGACAGCTTCACTCAGGGATAAGACTCTGTTACCGTGGCAACCAGCAGCGACAACCAGTGACGCTACAGACAGCCGAAAGAAAGCACGTCCTCCTCGCGCTTTTGGATATTTCCTCTTCTAAATATTTATTTTTAATATCTCTGAATGCGCTTACTCGAGCCGCCATGTTTTTTGTTTTGAAAAGTGTCTTATTTTACCCAGAATGCATTGCAGTGTAGTTCTACTTAAGATAGTCCGAGTCTTCCCGGACATCTCCCTTTACGTTTTGTTTTTGTGGATTTTGATGCGATTAATCATCACGTGTGTGTTGTATTTCAGTGGAAATGTGTTGTGGTGTTGTTCACCTGCTGAGTGAGTCATGTGACGCGCAGCACAGGTGTAGTAGTCGATTTCATGAACCTGTTGTGTGAGGTGCTTCTGAACGAGACCCAGACGTGTAACGACACGAACCCGAGAGTCACGCTTTCCTTTCTCTCTCGAACGCCCAGCATGAAGAAGCTCAGTCGGCTGATCAGTGCCCTCCGCAGCTTCTCCTCTGAGCTCGATGATGATGATGATGATGATGATGACTCTTCCTCCCCTGTGTGTGCTCCTCTCAGCTCTCCTGCGGATGATCTCTCGCACACGGATCGAGTCCCGGACGTCCCGCCTCGGATCAGACCGAGAGAGAGAGAGAGAAGAGACGTCCCGCCTCCGCCCCTCAAAAGCAGTGAGTAAACTATAATAAAGCCCAAACCATCTCTGCTGCTTCAATCTCCTATTAGATCTATATTGGTAAAATGTATTGGTATAAAATATGTAATTATTTATAGTCATATGCTTATAAATCACCTCAATTGTGCTGTATATGAAATGCAAATATTGCTGTTAAATGTATGTGTATGTGTATATATATATATATATATATTAGGGCTGTGCAAAAATTAATTGCAATTAATCACATCCAAAATAGAAGTCTGTGTTTACACACACATGCATGTATATATTTAAGAAAATGTGTTATTCATATATAAAATATTTATATTTATATAATATAGATTATGTATTTATATATAAATACAGAATTTAAGCACAAATAATTCTTAAATATATACATGCATGTGTGTGTATTTATATATACAAAATAATTATATACAGCACTCACAAATATATTATGTAAACACAGACTTCTATTTTGGATGCGATTAATCGCAATTAATTTTTGCACAGCCCTAATATATATATATATATTAGGGGTGTAACGATATACCCTTGCTCTCATGTCATGATTTGATACATATCACGGTACGATATTATTGCAATACTCCAAGACATATGATAAAAGGTAAAAAAAATATATATATATATATATATATATTTTTTTTTTTTACTGTTGATTAAAATGCTAACTTTGATATTAAATTGTGTGTGTGAATGAATAGGCTTGGGCCAGAATAAAAATATTCATGATTCTGAAGCTGAAAATACAGAATTATTTGATGAATATTCTTGCACTTTTTCTGACTAGATACATTTACATATATTTAAAATAATGTTGGACACTTTTTACCGGTAAAGGTACATAAGTCATCTGGCATTATCAGGACCCACAGATATCCCCCCATTGAATTCTTATACATTATAATCAACACTATATATATATATATATATATATATATATATAGTACTTTAATGTAGTACTAACACTAAAACTTTGGTGAGAATTTTTTCCTCACACAGTAATTTTTATTTTACGATACATATTGTTGCATTTTTGTATTGCGATATATTGTGGTATGATATATTGTTTATATATAAAAGTTGAAATAGGACTTTTTTGTAACATTATAAATGTCTTTACTGTAACTTTTGATCAATTTAATGCGTCCATGATGATTAAAAGTATTTATTTATATATTTTATCCCCTCCAAAAATGTTTGACTGACCCCCAAGCTTTTGAACGCTAGTGTGTAATGCTGCAAAAGATGATTTATCAGATAAATGCTGTTCGTCTAAACTATCTCTTTATCAAAGAATCCTGAATAATAAATGTACACGACTGTGTTCATATAATCATAACTGTGTGTTGATCATCAGATCCTCATATTAGAGTGATTTGTGAAGGATCATGTGACACTGAAGACTGGAGTAATGATGATAAATTCAGGAATAAATTACACTTTACTGGATATTCACATAGAGAACAGATGATTTACATTATAATAATATTTCACAGCTGTATTTTTGATCACAGCAGAAGAGACGCTTTCAGAAACATTAAAAATCGTTCCAATCCCAAACTTTAGTTTTATTGAAACAGGAAGTTGTTGCAGGATGTTTGAAAGGTCTTGTTCTCTTTCTTTATAAGCTTTCGTTTACATCACATGATTGGCAGCTGAGATCAGGGGGAGGAGCTTTCCCATTCTACACAGCGTCTGATTGGCTCAAATGTGTGTGTGTGCCCTAATTAAAATATAATTCAATCACATAAATGAGCTCAAAGCTACAGCGACACACACTAAATGATGGAGCAGTTGATCATCCGTCTTTAATGTGAAGTTTCCGTTTAGTTTTAATACCTCATTTTCACATTGTCATATCTGAAAGTCTTTTCCTTAATTATGTATCAAATTAGTCACAAATGTGTATTTATTAGCCTGGTTTTGTGGTCCAAGGTCACATATAATATTGGCAGATAAATGCATCCTGATGCTGTAACACGTGCAGTGTCTCGTTTGGTTAATGAATCTGTGGTTATTTCCCCCGTTTCTCTTCTTCTGCTGTGTAGCGCTGGATTCAGGCGACAGCTCCGATGAACATGACGACCGCGAGCCCTGCGGAGACGCTAAGCTCGTAGACATGGCCAACAAGGTACGTATTAGTGATTTCAGATTCGTCCAATCAGCACGGCCGCTGTGTGACTGACAGCTGCCTCCTCCAATAGATGTCCTTGCTGGTTCCCAAGGCGACGAAGCCCCGGTACAGCAGCCTGTGCAGCGACGACGAGCTGCTCGATGACGACACACACTGTTACCAGTCCGTCACGGTCAAGTGAGTGTATTAACAGATCATGGCGTGTTTATACTTTAGTCTGCAGTGTTACAGTAGGGCTTTAGAGGATTAGGCAACAGGAGAACTTCATCTTTAATGTAATCATTGAACACTTCCTTCTTTTATTGACCTCTCCCTTCTCTCTCTCTCTCCATCTCAATTCAGAAAGCTTTATTATATATATATATATATATATATATATATATATATATATATATTCATGGCTCGATATAGCAAAAATAATTACATAAAACAATAATAATAAAATAAATCTAAATATAATTTAAAAAGAATATAATATGGAAATCATGTAACAACTGAACTTAGAAATTGAACATTATGTAGATGTGTGTAGGTCTGATAGGGTTTTGTGTTTATTGGATGTTTGCTTATCTAAGTTTGCTTCTCTCTCTCTCTCTCTCACACACACACACACACACACACACACAGACGGGGTTCGTGGATCGATGATTTCGGCTCGATCTCCAGCTCTCAGAACAGCATCTATCTGCCGCTCACGGGTCATGTCAGCACCTCGCCTCCTCGGGAAGGTTTCGAGTCCTCGAGCGTCCCGGTCATTAAAATGGGCTGGCTGGACAAGAATCCTCCCCAAGGGTGCGTACGCGTGTGTGTGTGCGAATGTGTGTGTGTGTGTATTACATTGTCTGTGATCACCTGTGATTTCACCATGGAGAAATGGGCTAATAAACATGCTAATGATGTTTTTTTGAAAAATGTAAAAATGCGTGTGTGTGTGAGTGTTTCTATGTTTCCATTCAAATGTGCAAATGTAACTTTTGTGCAAATTTTGAATATTGCGCGAATCAATTTGTTATGAAGCAGTTTGTGTCCCACATGTTCAAGAGAACTGAACCTGCACTTCCAGAACAAAATATGTGTGTTAAAGGCTTTTTTTGCACATCAGAACTAGTTTACCCTCTGGAGTTGTTCGTTTCACAGTCACACTCGAGGTGTTCGGGTCCAAATGGACCCAAAGGCCGGGATTCATATTAAAAAAAAAAAAAAAAAAAAATCATGATTTTTTTTTTTTAACTCGTTTTTTATAATATTTTTTCTTTTCTTTTTTGGTGTTTTGAGAAAATTTCAAAAATAAAAAAAAATTATAATTAGTATTAATGCAGTAATTATGACTAAATTTCCCCCCATTGAATATAATAGAAAAATATAAAAAAAAATAAAAAAAAATTTAAGCTGTATTTCATTTTAGAGTCAAGCCTAGGCCTCATAAAAGCAATTTTTGAAATGAGATGGATGCTATATGGTGGACAAACTGAGCATTTTAAAAATGCAAAACACATGTATAATCTGAATTTTTTGGTGTGTTTGTGTACAAAAGTGTGTTTGTGTGTGTGTGTGTCTGGATGTGTCTGTTTTGCACTCTTGATGTTTATTAGATTCACCCCTTCGCTGTTGTGTGCTCTTTTTCAAGATCGTGGCTGATTTGTAGATTGTACGCACTAAAAAAACTACAAATCAGCCACAATCGTACGCACGTACGCAGATTGTACGCACAAAAAAACACACAAAAAAAAATTTGAAAAAGTATTTTCACATTTTTGCCAATTTCCCATTCATTTTCCATGGGGCTCCATTTGGACCCGAACACCCCAAGTGTGACTATTTTTTTTACAACCACTTAAACTCTTCACATCCTGTCCCCAACAAATACCAATACCAACAAAGTCACCAAATTTCGGACCATACCAAGGAAGCTGGGATTTAAAAAAAATGTTTATTTAAATTCTTCGGGTCCATTTGGGCCGAACAACCCCAGAGGTTTAAATCTTTTTTGAACCAATCTGTCGTATATAAATAAACTGTGTTATGTGTGTGTGTGTGTGTGTGTGTGTGCAGGTCCCTGATCTACCAGAGACGTTGGGTCAAACTGGATGCTGAATACCTGAGATACTTCGACACGGAGAAGGTGTGTGTGTGTGTGTGTGTGTGTGTGTGTGTGTGTGTTTCTGGCTCAATCCATTTCTCTAGTTTTCTATTTCATGGTGACTTAGAGTAGTTTACGCTCCTTCTTCACCTCTGACATTTACATCCACTTGTGTGTGTGTGTGTGTAGGACGTCTACTCGAAGAGGATCATACCGACAGTGTCCATCACCGGCGTGGTCAACGTGGGCGATCAGAAGTTTGAGGTCGTGACGCACAATCGCACTTTCCTGTTCCGCGCCGAGAGCGACTGTGAGTGTGTCACGTGTGTGTGTGTGTGTGTGTTATTGTTTAAAGCAGATAATAAAGTGTGTTTGTGATCGTGGGACGTGCTGTTTATCTGTGAGGTTTTGTGGTCTGATGACCTCACCAACACAGGCCTGAGAAAATAATCATCTGTCAGTCATTAATAAAGGAGATTCAAAATGATTGATTTATGTGTCCAGATGATTAGGAGGCATGAATGGTGAGAGTCAGGACTCTTGGTTTAACGTCTCCTCTATATATAATAATAATAATAATATCAGTATACTGTATACAAGAAGCGTAATAATTCTAATCAAGCCGCGACTCTTGTTTTGAAATGCTCGTTCAGCTTATAATGAAGGAGGTGAAACACACACTCTTTACTATACCGTAAACACTCTCACAATCCAATCATTCTGTCCCTAATGGAAGACATTTGTTATACCAATATCTATGACTGTTAAAGATATGCCAGATGAAATATCACATGACTTTGATACTCGATCACACGAGGTACTTGAGACTAGTGTCACTTTCACTCAACGACTGACCTGTGTGTGTGTGTGTGTGTGTGTCAGTGGACAGGAACGAGTGGGTGTCGACGTTGAAGAGCTGTGTCGGGGTGTCTCGGGGGCGGACGAGCCTGGACTTGACCTTTAACCCCTGTGTGAACTACGAGATGAAGGGTTATCTGGAGATGCGAGGCCTGCGCTCCAAGCTCTACACGGTGGTGTGTGCCGATAAAGTCTATCTCTACAAAAACACTGAGGTAAAGCGTCTCCCACTGCTGTGATTGGCTGACAGCTTTGCATACGGAATGAGCGTTACATGTGGGCGTGAACACTTTCACAGCCGTCGATATAAACTGAACATGAAAAATGTTGATTATAGACAGATTGGTCTTAATTTAGTCTCATGAACGGCAATAAATGATACGTGAATCGTTGTGTGTTACTTTTTCTGAATGTATTACTCAATGTTCAGTTGCATAATTTAAAACTGTAAGAGTGTGTGTGTGTGTGGTTATTAATAAAGTGTGATGAAGTGACGTGTACGTGGTAAAGTAAACATGTTTGTGTTCAGGATTATCGTCTGGGAATCGGGATCACGTCTATTGATATGAATGTTGGGAATGTGAAGGAGATGGACAGAAGAGGGTTTGATCTGACCACACCGTACCGCATATTCAGGTGACACACTCACACACACACACACACACACACACACACTCACACTCTTTTATACTTCCTTCCATCCGGCATGCGTTCATTCATCTCTCAGGTAATCTTTGCTCGGAGAGTCACTGAGAGTCTGTTCATCCAGTGTGTGTGTGTGTGTGTGTGTGTGTGTGTGAGAGAGAGAGAGAGAGAGAGAGAGAGAGAGAGATAATACAGTGTCATGCAGTGAGTGTGTGTGTGTTCTGTTTCTCTCAGATGTTGTGGTTTTGTAGTTTTTTTTCTTCCTCTGCTCAGTGAATATGATGGTCAGATGTGACATCTGTGTGTGTGTGTGTGTGTGTGTGTGTGTGTGTGTGTGAACGCACTCAACAAATGCACCAGGCTTATCTCAGACCCACAGAAACTAGTTCACACACTGTCAGTGTTCACTAAAACTGTACATGTTCATCATCATTGCAACAAAGCTGAAGGGAAACACAGATGAGAAGGGGAAACACCGAGGATGATCTTCAACAATCAGACACATGTCAGCTGTGTGACACTAACTCTGGATCAGCTATATTAATGTGTAATGATGCATCTAAACTCTTTTAGTCCGGGATATTCCGTTAGCAAAACTCCTCCAGCTAATGATCACACAAAATCTTTATTCTGTTACTCTTAATATACAGAAATTATTTTAACTTAATGAGTGTAATATTTTATATATAAGTTCTCATGGATTGCTGCACATTGTCTTCATCATGCTGAGATCGCTGTAATGTGTGTGTGTGTGTAGTTTTGTAGCTGACACAGAACAGCTGAAGGACCAATGGGTGGAGGCGATGCGCGACTCCATTAAAGAAGCCTTGTCCAATTACGAGGTTGCCGAGCGCATCTGGGCGGAGCCGTCCAATCAGATGTGTGCGGACTGCAGCGCCGCTAAACCCGAGTGGGCCTCCATCAACCTCGGCGTGGTGTTCTGCAAACGATGCGCAGGTAACGACTAGCTGACCAATCACGAGCTGCGTTCACTCGCCGAACCATATCTAAACAATAGATGTGTAGGTAACGACTAGCTGACCAATCACGAGCTGCGTTCACTCGCCGAACCATATCTAAACAATAGATGTGTAGGTAACGACTAGCTGACCAATCACGAGCTCCGTTCACTCGCCGAACCATATCTAAACAATAGATGTGTAGGTAACGACTAGCTGACCAATCACGAGCTCCGTTCATTTGCCGAACCATATCTGACCTATAGATGTGTAGGTAACGACTAGCTGACCAATCACGAGCTGCGTTCACTCGCCGAACCATATCTGACCTATAGATGTGCAGGTAACAACTAGCTGACCAATCACGAGCTCCGTTCATTTGCCGAACCATATCTGACCTATAGATGTGTAGGTAACGACTAGCTGACCAATCACGAGCTGCGTTCACTCGCCGAACCATATCTAAACAATAGATGTGCAGGTAACGACTAGCTGACCAATTATATTGGTTATAATACTTATTATTATTATTAAAATAATAATACTTATAATTATTATTAATAATATTATTTGATAGCAAAATTTTAACACATTTTTTTATTTAAATTCTAAATTATCCAAACATCTAAAATTTAATTTGTTATTTTTGTGCAGCCCTACGAACAATATTATGAAAAATTGTGTTTTAAATCAAAATTATTATTATTTTTTTTTATCAGAATCATGCATCCCTGGTTGTGTGTGTGTGTGTGTGTGTGTGTGTGTGTGACAGGAGAGCATCGAGGTCTCGGCCCGAACATTTCGAAGGTGCGCAGTCTCAAGATGGACAAGAAGGTTTGGACTGAAGATCTCATCCAGGTCAGTGTGGATTTTTTCCAGATATCTCGGATCCTGACGCTCATGTTTAACACACACACACACACACACTCACACCCTGTCCTGGTGTTTCAGCTGTTCCTGGCTCTGGGAAACGAGCGAGCGAATCAGTTCTGGGCGGCTAACGTTCCCCCCAGTGAAGAGCTGACCCTGAACAGCAGCAGCGACGAGAGGCGGCGCTTCATCACCGCCAAATACAGAGAGGGCAAATACCGCAGATACCACACACTGTTCGGCAACCAGAGGGAGCTCAACAACGTGAGTCTCACACACACACACACATTTATTTGTCCGCTTTTGAAACCAGACTGATTGTTGTCCAAGAGGTTGTTCTGTGTAAGAAAGGAGGAGATCTGGTTGAAAACAACAAAAGTGTTTTTGCGGCGAATGGAAGAGGAGATACCTATGGAAGCTTGTTTCCGCCACTGAATAAAAAAATAAAGTAAATAATTGCGACTTTTTATCTCACAATTCTGACTTTTTTTCTCACAATTGCGAGATATAAAGTCAGAATTGCGAGATATAAAGTCAGAATTGTGTGATATAAATTCAGAATTGTGAGATATAAAGTCAGAATTGTGAGATATAAAGTCAGAATTGTGAGATATAAAGTCAGAATTGCAAGATATAAAGTCGCAATTGTGTGATATAAAGTCAGAATTGCGAGATATAAAGTCAGAATTGAGAGATATAGAGTCAGAATTGCAAGATATAAAGTCGCAATTGTGTGATATAAAGTCAGAATTGCGAGATATAAAGTCAGAATTGAGAGATATAAAGTCAGAATTGCGAAATGTAAATTCAGAATTGTGAGATATAAAGTCAGAATTGAGAGATATAGAGTCAGAATTGCAAGATATAAAGTCAGAATTGAGAGATATAAAGTCAGAATTGCGAAATGTAAATTCAGAATTGTGAGATATAAAGTCAGAATTGTGAGATATAAAGTCAGAATTGAGAGATATAGAGTCAGAATTGCAAGATATAAAGTCAGAATTGTGAGATATAAATTCAGAATTGTGTGATATAAAGTCAGAATTGCGAGATATAAAGTCAGAATTGTGAGATATAAAGTCAGAATTGTGAGATATAAAGTCAGAATTGAGAGATATAAAGTCAGAATTGCGAGATATAAAGTCAGAATTGTGAGATATAAAGTCAGAATTGCGTGATATAAAGTCAGAATTGCGAGATATAAAGTCAGAATTGTGAGATATTAAGTCAGAATTGCGAGATATAAAGTCAGAATTGTGAGATATAAAGTCAGAATTGCGTGATATAAAGTCAGAATTGTGAGATATAAAGTCAGAATTGTGTGATATAAAGTCAGAATTGCGAGATATAAAGTCAGAATTGTGAGATATTAAGTCAGAATTGCGAGATATAAAGTCAGAATTGAGAGATATAGAGTCAGAATTGCAAGATATAAAGTCAGAATTGCGAAATGTAAATTCAGAATTGTGAGATATAAAGTCAGAATTGTGAGATATAAAGTCAGAATTGAGAGATATAGAGTCAGAATTGCAAGATATAAAGTCAGAATTGTGAGATATAAAGTCAGAATTGAGAGATATAGAGTCAGAATTGCAAGATATAAAGTCAGAATTGTGAGATATAAAGTCAGAATTGTGTGATATAAAGTCAGAATTGCGAGATATAAAGTCAGAATTGTGAGATATAAAGTCAGAATTGTGAGATATAAAGTCAGAATTGAGAGATATAAAGTCAGAATTGCGAGATATAAAGTCAGAATTGTGAGATATAAAGTCAGAATTGCGTGATATAAAGTCAGAATTGCGAGATATAAAGTCAGAATTGTGAGATATTAAGTCAGAATTGCGAGATATAAAGTCAGAATTGTGAGATATAAAGTCAGAATTGCGTGATATAAAGTCAGAATTGTGAGATATAAAGTCAGAATTGTGTGATATAAAGTCAGAATTGCGAGATATAAAGTCAGAATTGTGAGATATTAAGTCAGAATTGCGAGATATAAAGTCAGAATTGTGAGATATAAAGTCAGAATTGCGTGATATAAAGTCAGAATTGTGAGATATAAAGTCAGAATTGCGTGATATAAAGTCAGAATTGTGTGATATAAAGTCAGAATTGTGAGATATAAAGTCAGAATTGTGTGATATAAAGTCAGAATTGTGTGATATAGAGTCAGAATTGTGAGATATAAAGTCAGAATTGTGTGATATAAAGTCAGAATTGCGAGATATAAAGTCACAATTGTGTGATATAAAGTCAGAATTGTGTGATATAAAGTCAGAATTGTGAGATATAAAGTCAGAATTGTGTGATATAAAGTCAGAATTGTGAGATATAAAGTCAGAATTGCGTGATATAAAGTTAAAATTGCGAGATATAAAGTCAGAATTGTGAGATATAAAGTCAGAATTGTGTGATATAAAGTCAGAATTGTGAGATATAAAGTCGCAATTGTGTGATATAAAGTCAGAATTGCAAGATATAAAGTCGCAATTGCGTGACAAAGTCAGAATTGCGTGATATAAAGTCAGAATTGCGAGATATAAAGTCAGAATTGCGAGATATAAAGTCAGAATTGCGAGATATAAAGTCGCAATTGTGTGATATAAAGTCAGAATTGCAAGATATAAAGTCGCAATTGCGTGACATAAAGTCAGAATTGCGTGATATAAAGTCAGAATTGCGTGATATAAAGTCAAAATTGCGAGATATAAAGTCAGAATTGCGAGATATAAAGTCAGAATTGTGAGATATAAAGTCAGAATTGAGAGATATAAAGTCAGAATTGTGAGATATAAAGTCAGAATTGTGAGATATAAAGTCAGAATTGCGAGATATAAAGTCAGAATTGTGAGATATAAAGTCAGAATTGTGAGATATAAAGTCAGAATTGTGAGATATAAAGTCAGAATTGCGTGATATAAAGTCAGAATTGCGAGATATAAAGTCAGAATTGCGAGATATAAAGTCAGAATTGCGAGATATAAAGTCAGAACTGTGTGATATAAAGTCAGAATTGTGAGATATAAAGTCAGAATTGTGAGATATAAAGTCAGAATTGTGTGATATAAAGTCAGAATTGCGAGATATAAAGTCACAATTGTGTGATATAAAGTCAGAATTGAGAGATATAAAGTCAGAATTGTGTGATATAAAGTCAGAATTGTGAGATATAAAGTCAGAATTGCGTGATATAAAGTTAAAATTGCGAGATATAAAGTCAGAATTGTGAGATATAAAGTCAGAATTGTGTGATATAAAGTCAGAATTGTGAGATATAAAGTCGCAATTGTGTGATATAAAGTCAGAATTGCAAGATATAAAGTCGCAATTGCGTGACATAAAGTCAGAATTGCGTGATATAAAGTCAGAATTGCGAGATATAAAGTCAGAATTGCGAGATATAAAGTCAGAATTGCGAGATATAAAGTCGCAATTGTGTGATATAAAGTCAGAATTGCAAGATATAAAGTCGCAATTGCGTGACATAAAGTCAGAATTGCGTGATATAAAGTCAGAATTGCGTGATATAAAGTCAAAATTGCGAGATATAAAGTCAGAATTGCGAGATATAAAGTCAGAATTGTGAGATATAAAGTCAGAATTGAGAGATATAAAGTCAGAATTGTGAGATATAAAGTCAGAATTGTGAGATATAAAGTCAGAATTGCGAGATATAAAGTCAGAATTGTGAGATATAAAGTCAGAATTGTGAGATATAAAGTCAGAATTGTGAGATATAAAGTCAGAATTGCGTGATATAAAGTCAGAATTGCGAGATATAAAGTCAGAATTGCGAGATATAAAGTCAGAATTGCGAGATATAAAGTCAGAATTGTGAGATATAAAGTCAGAATTGCGTGATATAAAGTCAGAATTGCGAGATATAAAGTCAGAATTGTGAGATATAAAGTCAGAATTGTGAGATATAAAGTCAGAATTGCGTGATATAAAGTCAGAATTGCGAGATATAAAGTCAGAATTGCGAGATATAAAGTCAGAATTGTGAGATATAAAGTCAGAATTGCGTGATATAAAGTCAGAATTGCGAGATATAAAGTCAGAATTGCGTGATATAAAGTTAAAATTGCGAGATATAAAGTCAGAATTGTGAGATATAAAGTCAGAATTGTGTGATATAAAGTCAGAATTGTGAGATATAAAGTCGCAATTGTGTGATATAAAGTCAGAATTGCAAGATATAAAGTCGCAATTGCGTGACATAAAGTCAGAATTGCGTGATATAAAGTCAGAATTGCGAGATATAAAGTCAGAATTGCGAGATATAAAGTCAGAATTGCGAGATATAAAGTCGCAATTGTGTGATATAAAGTCAGAATTGCAAGATATAAAGTCGCAATTGCGTGACATAAAGTCAGAATTGCGTGATATAAAGTCAGAATTGCGTGATATAAAGTCAAAATTGCGAGATATAAAGTCAGAATTGCGAGATATAAAGTCAGAATTGTGAGATATAAAGTCAGAATTGCGAGATATAAAGTCAGAATTGTGAGATATAAAGTCAGAATTGTGTGATATAAAGTCAGAATTGTGAGATATAAAGTCAGAATTGCGTGATATAAAGTCAGAATTGCGAGATATAAAGTCAGAATTGTGAGATATAAAGTCAGAATTGTGTGATATAAAGTCAGAATTGTGAGATATAAAGTCAGAATTGCGAGATATAAAGTCGCAATTGTGTGATATAAAGTCAGAATTGCAAGATATAAAGTCGCAATTGCGAGATATAAAGTCAGAATTGCGAGATATAAAGTCAGAATTGCGAGATATAAAGTCAGAATTGCGAGATATAAAGTCAGAATTGTGAGATATAAAGTCAGAATTGTGAGATATAAAGTCAGAATTGTGAGATATAAAGTCAGAATTGCGAGATATAAAGTCAGAATTGTGAGATATAAAGTCAGAATTGTGAGATATAAAGTCAGAATTGTGAGATATAAATTCAGAATTGCGAGATATAAAGTCAGAATTGTGAGATATAAAGTCAGAATTGTGAGATATAAAGTCAGAATTGCGAGATATAAAGTCAGAATTGCGAGATATAAAGTCAGAATTGTGAGATATAAAGTCAGAATTGTGAGATATAAAGTCTGAATTGCGAGATATAAAGTCAGAATTGTGAGATATAAAGTCAGAATTGCGAGATATAAAGTCAGAATTGCGAGATATAAAGTCAGAATTGTGAGATATAAAGTCAGAATTGTGAGATATAAAGTCTGAATTGTGAGATATAAAGTCAGAATTGTGAGATATAAAGTCAGAATTGCGAGATATAAAGTCAGAATTGTGAGATATAAAGTCAGAATTGTGAGATATAAAGTCAGAATTGCGAGATATAAAGTCAGAATTGTGAGATATAAAGTCAGAATTGCGAGATATAAAGTCAGAATTGCGAGATATAAAGTCAGAATTGTGAGATATAAAGTCAGAATTGTGAGATATAAAGTCAGAATTGTGAGATATAAAGTCAGAATTGTGAGATATAAAGTCAGAATTGTGAGATATAAAGTCAGAATTGTGAGATATAAAGTCAGAATTGTGAGATATAAATTCAGAATTGTGAGATATAAAGTCAGAATTGCGAGATATAAAGTCAGAATTGTGAGATATAAAGTCAGAATTGTGAGATATAAAGTCTGAATTGCGAGATATAAAGTCAGAATTGTGAGATATAAAGTCAGAATTGCGAGATATAAAGTCAGAATTGCGAGATATAAAGTCAGAATTGTGAGATATAAAGTCAGAATTGTGAGATATAAAGTCAGAATTGTGAGATATAAAGTCAGAATTGCGAGATATAAAGTCAGAATTGTGAGATATAAAGTCAGAATTGTGAGATTTAAACTATTCTGAGGGGGAAAAAGTTAGTCTTTTTTCCCCTTTAGAATTGGCCTAATAAGTCGCAATTGCGAGTTTATATCTCACAATTCGGAGAAAAGATGTCAGAATTTCCACATATAAACAATTATTTTTTTTTAAACTCGCAATTATGTGTTATAAAGTCAGAATTGCGAGATGTAAACTCGCAATTGTGAGAAATAAAGTCAGAATTGTGAGATATAAACTCGCAATTGTGAGAAAAAAAGTCAGAATTGTGAGATAAAAAGTCACAATTATTTATTATATTTTTTTATTCAGTGGCGGAAACAAGCTTCCATAGATACAGGTCTGTGCCGTCTAGATGTGCTGCATTTAGATGGGTCTTCGGGGTCGCCGATCACGCCGGCGTGATGAAGTCACATGTCCAGTTTAAGACGTCGAAGCATAAAAACAAAGTCACGTTGAGCGCTGCCGTCCACTTCTGTCGAAAGTGCTGGCTTGAAATTCTATTCTTTTTGTTTTGTGTTGTTAGACAGAGTAAAAACGGAGATATGATCATTTAAACTTTATATAAAAAAATGTACGCGTATATTTACGCGTTCGTAAAAGAACGCAAGATGGGATGTGACAGACGCTGCATTTATTCTAATAACTTTGTCGGTTTTTGTCATAAAACAAAACGGAGAAAAATGTGTGAATCTGCTGACGCTGATCTTCAGGCTTACGGAGTCAAAGAGGAGCCAACTGAGCAAAGACACGAAAGTGAAAGGCAGGAGACAAAGAGAGACACATATACGTTATATATATAGAGAGAGAAATTATTGCTAGTTTGAGTAGATTTTGAGAGTAATTTAGATAGTTTAGGATAGGGCTGAACGATTAATTGCATTTGCGATAAAATCGCGATATGATGAAATGCGATTTTGTAATCGCAAGAGCTGCGATTACACTGGTCACGTGACACGCGAGAGAAAAGCAGTCTGCAAGATAAAGCACCAACTTGCCACGCTACGCGGTCTGGCGTCCAGAAAAGAACAGTTTATTTTTAATGTATGTGATATTGTGTTATTTATTCTCTCCTCAACAATCCTGGATCGATTCAGAGAATTTCAGAATCGAGTCTGAGCTTAGTTTTTAAACACAGATGCGTGATGACGCTGCGCGTGCTTCAGAAACGAGCCTCCCTCGCTCTCTCTCTTCCTCACTCACACACACGACACCGCTCGAACCTTCCAAAACATAGTAACGTTATTTTATAAAGTTCGGGATTGAACCGAATTACAAGGACATTCGCGGGCTTCATTGAACAGGTTTTGCCGCTTTGCTTGATGTTATGACGTTACACTTGCAGTGCGCGTCTCTCCCGCGGGAATTTTCCTTACAAATGCTTCACAGAGGCATTATTTATGTCTTTTGGAATGCAGTTGGCTTATATTAAAACCATGAAAATCACGAGAAGGCTGCTTTCATTTTAAAATACTAACGCGTGCTTTGTGAAGAGCGCTCGTGCATGCGGCCGTGAGCGACTCATTGGTTAAATGTACTTGTACGTCAAAATGCTTTTATGACGCGAAATAAGTGTAAACACGGTCAGTTATATCTTAAACCAACAGGACAAACCACATTTACAATTTCAAAAGAGATATATGCATTAGTGTGAATGCAGCTTATCGTATCTAAACTGAGGGGAAATCACTCCAGCTCTTGAATGAAAAACATTCAGACAGCCTACTTTTAAATACTGAGAGCACTCTTTCTTTATTGCTTGTAATGTTTTTTTTGTTGTTTCTCTTTATTTACTAGCTTTTATATTTTGAAGCTATATTATTTTATATAGCCTATTTAAAATTCTTAACATGTAATTGGTTTAATTAAATATTTTTTATATTTATTTTTTAAAATATGTGTTTTTACACATGTAATTAAATACTTATTTTAAGAGTAATTAAGATTAATTAATAAGAAAAAAAGTAGATCGGATCATGAGCTATCTAAAGATTCCCATCCCTACTGTACAATGATTTATTGCTTGTCTTTGTCGACTAATACAGAAGGTAAATTACTTTTTTTTTAAATCGCATATTAAATCGCAATCGCAATATTGGTTAAAAAAATCGCAATTAGATTATTTTCCAAAATCGTTCAGCCCTAGTTTAGGAGTAGATTCGATGAACTTTTTTTTGAGGACTGGCACAGATAAAAAACAACAACAAATAAACACACCTGATATTTGTTGTAAATAGTTGAATGTATGGTTTGATTTTGTTAATTTGACCTTTTGTGTGGTATATTTGCACTATTGAGGAACCCCTCTTACTCAAGGAATGAAAGCCCTGTAATGTAGCTCGCTGTGTACTTGATTGTAAGCAAAAAAGAAAAGAAAAAACGCCTATTGCCACACTTGCTTTTTGCTGTGTATAGTTTTATTTTATCTCAATTTGACCTTTTTTTATGTTGTATTTGCACTATTTGGGAACCCTTATACTCTGGGAATGCAAGGCCTTAAATATATCTCTCTGTAGATTTGAGTGCACTTTTTTTTTTAAAAAGTGGCAAAGCTAAAATGAGAAAAAAAGCCTATGGCTACACTCGCTTTTTTGTAAATCATTTTTTTTTTTGTATATAGCTTGATTATATCTGAATTTTACCTGTATATTTTGACAGTTACAACTTATGTTTACATTTTAAACCTTTTAAAATGCTTCATTGAGCATTTTTGTGTTTTTTGTAGTAGAAAAGCTATAATATTTCTATTCGGATTTTGTGTTTTGTGTGTGCTTTTGGGTCCAGTATGTTGAAGAGTACATCAGAGTGATATAAACTAATTGTCTGGTCATATAGGTGATGTTGTGCTGAAAAAAAAAGGATAACAAAAATTGGGATGGTAAACATTTGTTTGTCACAAAATTAAAAAATAAAAACGTACTCAAAAAGGGCCAAAATAGCCCAAGACTCCGAAGGGTTAAGCAGTGGGGTTACCCGAGCCTGCTGTACCCAAATGAAGAAACATAAACATGATGCGCATTTTGACATACTCTCACGCAAACACACACACAGGAAGCTTTCACTGCAGTCCACCAAAACAACACAAAACCAATCACAGCGTGATGTGATTTGCTTCCTAAAACACACACACACACACACACACACACACAGACAAAGAGAACATTCACTCAGAGACAGATATGAGTTGAATGAGAGCGGGCTGACGACAGACAGATTTCTTTCTGTTTTTCTGCAGGGCTGAAGAAACGTTGTTTTCTCTATCTATGATAATAAAGTTATCATTATTATTGATATTATGAGTATGACCATAATCTAGTTTTGAAAAGAAACATTAAAGTTTTTGTTTGCATCAGATTACTAAAGGAGTGAGACTGAAGGAGAAACGGTGGGTGTGTCTGCATGTGGGTTTGTTGATCAGACTGTGAGTAGGCTCCGCCCACAGCTCATGTGATAGACATCTGACCCCGCCCCCTCCCATTCAGGCTCCGCCCACACAGCCCCTCTCTGCTCTCACTCGCCCCTCATTCTCTCACTCTTGTCATTCAGTCGCTGTGATTCGCATCAGTGTGTGTCTGTGTATGGCTCTGCACTGCCCTTAGGGATATACAACACACACACACACACACTCTGAGGGCGAGGGCTGACCTTTGAACTTTAAACCCCGTGTCAATCAGCTGGGTGAGTTGTTGTATGTGTTTTCTCAGGTGTGCATGTGAGTGTTTTGTGTTAGGATGGACTTTTCTATTAAAAGTCTTTTGTTTTCTACAACTTTCACATGATGTTTGTAGTATTAGAACACACATACGTGTGTGTGTGTGTGTGTGTGTGTGTGTGTGTGTTTGCGAGCCTAAGGAATGCTGAGACAGACCCACCCAACAGAGAGCGAGCCGGAGACGATGATCGTGTGTCTCTCTTCACATTCTTACCTTCCTCAATGGGCGGCTTTGTGTGTCACACACACACACTGATTTACTCATGTCCTGATGAATGCAAGTGTGTTTTTGTACTTTGTTAATGTTATGCTGGCATGTGTGTGTGTGTTTGTATTGTGTGTTTTGGTATGATGTCATATGTGTGTGTGTCGTGAGGAATTTCTCTCCTCCCTGACGCAGTTTTCTTCTCTCTCTGCAGTTTTTCTGTGTGTGTGCATGTGATGAGTGTGTTTGTCTCTCTGCTTTTGTGTGTGTGTGTATGTGTAAAGGTTTTACATTTACAAGGATAGTAAAACCTGAGATCACCTTTACCGAGGAGCAGCCGACGGCCTCCACGGGGGAAATGGGTTAATAAACACACTAAATTATAGTTTTTTGAAAATATAAAAATGCAGAAAGTTATGGGTAGGTGTGTGTGTGTGTGCGTGTGTGTGTGTGTGATGGGCAGGTTCAGAGGTCGGGTTAGTGTAAAGTGACAGAATATACAGTTTGTACAGTATAAAAACCATTACGTCTATGAGGAGTCCTGGCAAAGATAGCAGATCAGACTGTGTGTGTGTGTGTGTGTGTGTGTGTGTGTGTGTGTGTGTGTCCTGCTGTGGAAGTTGTAATGACGACATCCTGATCACTGTACGTAACATTTCTCTTTCATCTCTACAGTTTTTCCTGCCCAGTTTCAGATTAATTCAGTGTGTGTGTCTGATTTCTTCTGGTGGAAATACACATTATAGGTTGTGTAAGAGCTCAGTGTGTGTGTGTGTGTGTGTTTCCATTACAGTCCTCTGGAATTAATGCTACATTTTATAAACAAAAACACATGTTCACACATGCTGCAGGTGTTTCTGGCGTGTGTGTGTGTGTGTGTGTGTGTGATGTCTTTGGCTGTGTCAGATATCGCCTCCATCCATCGGGATCTATAGCTGCTTCTTCCAAGTCGTCTGGTTTGCTTTTCTTGAGCTTTTTACATATAAGAGGTCATCATCATACTATAAGAATATCCTGTAGTTTCCAAACTCATAACTTCCTTGTTTCCTTGTTGAAGAGAAGAGCTATACACAAATAACATTAACTTCCAAAACAACCTAATACTGGGAAGGTGGATATTTTATTTATTTTCAACGTTGTGAATGTCTCAGTTGAGCATTATTTATTTTTATGCTGAACATTTTAACTGGATTTTTTGGTAAAACAGTCACAAACGGACTTTTACGATATAAACTCGACTGTAACGCTACAACATGGAAGTAACTGTTCATTTAATGCCTGATCTGTGACCAGTGATTTCTGATATGTAATGATTAATGTAAATTCAGATTTTCTTTGTCTATGTGCCAGTAAACCAAACCAGTGAGTGACTTAAAGGTTTGTATAAGCGATTTCAGGCCCAAAGAAACATGACCACAATCGCTGATACGACCTTTAACAGTCTGCTTCACATTGTTTCTCTTAGTATGATGAAAATAATCATAAACTGTGATAAAAGTATATATATAGAGCGCTCCCTTTGCAATCACTGGAGCTGTCAATCAAACAGCGCGTTTATCGGTGACTGAGTTCTGGATTCTCACTAATAATCAACAACACTCTTATTTACGTTGTGTTTGCACTGTTCTGATGAAAGCATTCGTTAGTGCGCAGAAATCAAGTTGAGATCACTGCAGCATGCTCATCATCACTGCAACCGTTCATGCCACGATATAAATGTCATAGATTTAATTTAAATTCTAATCGACACTTTACACGATTAGTTAACCTTGCGAGCTGTAATAGTAAAAACGTACTAAAAGTTTATGAGAGTTCCACTTGTCATTTCCTCTTGCAGCATCTCTTCTCTGATAATGTGGGCGAGCCTATGACCTGTCACTCACACGAGTGTCTCAGTATGTTTCTGAGTGTCGATGATGATGTTTCTGTGCCCTGGATTATTACAGAGCGATGTATGTCTGCTTGTGTTTTTAAGATTATTTTCCAACTGCTTCATCATCCCTACACACACACACACACACTCTCTCTCTCTCTCTCTCTCATTGTCTGGATTGGGTAGTTCGGGTGTGGTTTCACAGCACTTTTAACAGATGCACAGACAGTTACGCTGATTTGGAAAGCTGAAACACACTCCAGATCTGTGTGTGTGTGTGTGTGTTGATGAGGTGGGTGGTCTGCAGCAGAGCAGGGGAATTCAGAAGAGACGCAGTAATATTTCTCACACACATAGGAAACAGAAAGACAAATTCATGAGGCATGTTGGTTGATTTCATTAGTTGACGTTTACATTTCTGTGTCTGTTTCAGCTCTACATTCAGTGTGTGGGACTCAAACCTGTGTTTACCCGGGCGGCAGTGGCTCAATGGTTCATGTGGGTTGTCTACAAACTGAAAAGTTGGTGGTTCAATCCCCAGTTCCACCTGACCAGGTGTAGAGGTGTCCGTGAGCAGCTACTAGTGTGTGGGACTCAAACCCGTGTTTATTGTGTGGGACTCAAACCCGTGTTTATTGTTCGGGATTCAAACCTGTGTCGAGTGTGCGGGAGTCAAACCCGTGTCGAGTGTGCGGGACTCAAACCCGTGTTTATTGTGTGGGACTCAAACCCGTGTCGAGTGTGCGGGACTCAAACCCGTGTTTATTGTTCGGGATTCAAACCTGTGTCGAGTGTGTGGGACTCAAACCCGCGTCGAGTGTGTGGGACTCAAACCCGTGTTTATTGTGTGGGACTCAAACCCGTGTTTATTGTGTGGGACTCAAACCCGCGTCGAGTGTGCGGGACTCAAACCCGTGTTTATTGTGTGGGACTCAAACCCGTGTTTATTGTGTGGGACTCAAACCCGTGTTTATTGTGTGGGACTCAAACCCGTGTTTATTGTGTGGGACTCAAACCCGTGTTTATTGTTCGGGATTCAAACCTGTGTCGAGTGTGCGGGAGTCAAACCCGTGTCGAGTGTGCGGGACTCAAACCCGTGTTTATTGTGTGGGACTCAAACCCGTGTCGAGTGTGCGGGACTCAAACCCGTGTTTATTGTGTGGGACTCAAACCCGTGTTTATTGTTCGGGATTCAAACCTGTGTCGAGTGTGCGGGAGTCAAACCCGTGTCGAGTGTGCGGGACTCAAACCCGTGTTTATTGTGTGGGACTCAAACCCGTGTCGAGTGTGCGGGACTCAAACCCGTGTTTATTGTTCGGGATTCAAACCTGTGTCGAGTGTGTGGGACTCAAACCCGCGTCGAGTGTGTGGGACTCAAACCCGTGTTTATTGTGTGGGACTCAAACCCGTGTTTATTGTGTGGGACTCAAACCCGCGTCGAGTGTGCGGGACTCAAACCCGTGTTTATTGTGTGGGACTCAAACCCGTGTTTATTGTGTGGGACTCAAACCCGTGTTTATTGTGTGGGACTCAAACCCGTGTTTATTGTGTGGGACTCAAACCCGTGTTTATTGTTCGGGATTCAAACCCGTGTCGAGTGTGCGGGACTCAAACCCGTGTTTATTGTGTGGGACTCAAACCCGTGTTTATTGTTCGGGATTCAAACCTGTGTCGAGTGTGCGGGAGTCAAACCCGTGTTTATTGTTCGGGATTCAAACCTGTGTCGAGTGTGCGGGAGTCAAACCCGTGTCGAGTGTGCGGGACTCAAACCCGTGTTTATTGTGTGGGACTCAAACCCGTGTTTATTGTGTGGGACTCAAACCCGTGTTTATTGTGTGGGACTCAAACCCGTGTTTATTGTTCGGGATTCAAACCTGTGTCGAGTGTGCGGGACTCAAACCCGTGTTTATTGTGTGGGACTCAAACCCGTGTTTATTGTGTGGGACTCAAACCCGTGTTTATTGTTCGGGATTCAAACCTGTGTCGAGTGTGCGGGAGTCAAACCCGTGTCGAGTGTGCGGGACTCAAACCCGTGTTTATTGTGTGGGACTCAAACCCGTGTTTATTGTTCGGGATTCAAACCTGTGTCGAGTGTGTGGGACTCAAACCCGTGTCGAGTGTGCGGGAGTCAAACCCGTGTTTATTGTGTGGGACTCAAACCTGTGTCGAGTGTGTGGGACTCAAACCCGTGTTTATTGTTCGGGACTCAAACCCGTGTTTATTGTTCGGGATTCAAACCCGTGTCGAGTGTGCGGGACTCAAACCCGTGTTTATTGTTCGGGACTCAAACCCGTGTTTATTGTTCGGGATTCAAACCTGTGTCGAGTGTGTGGGACTCAAACCCGTGTCGAGTGTGCGGGACTCAAACCCGTGTTTATTGTTCGGGACTCAAACCCGTGTTTATTGTTCGGGATTCAAACCCGTGTCGAGTGTGCGGGACTCAAACCCGCGTCGAGTGTGCGGGACTCAAACCCGCGTCGAGTGTGCGGGACTCAAACCCGTGTGTGTTGTTGCACGCATCATGATCTGCAGTAGCAGCTATTCAGTCAGTTGGGATTGTTCAGTTCCTCCTGGTCAGGTTTCAGTCTGTGACGCGCACAGTGACACAGCACAAAGTCTGAGGTATTTGAGCACATTTACCGTTATCACTGAAGAAGTAATAGTCTTTCCTACTTCCTTCTTTTAGTTAGTTATAAACAACCTGAAATATTCCTGGAGTTTATATCTGTGTTTGTGTTTCAAGGACTATAGTTTGATTCATGTCTGTGTGGTTTATATTGTGTGTTTGTGCTGTTGAGCAAGAGACTTTAAATGAGCTGTGGTTTACACGAATTACTGTCTGGTTTCATTTACTCTGTGTCCATCTGAGTGTGTGTGTGTGTGTGTGTGTGTTTCTGTGTGTGTGAATATGAGTGAATGTGAGTGTTTGTCTCTCTCTCTCTCTGTATATGTGTGTGTGTGAGAGAGTGTTTCTGTGTGTTAACATGAGTGTGTGTGTGTGTGTGTCCTGCTGTGATTGTGGAGGCTGATTTTCAGCTGTCCAAACATCCTCTCACTTTACACAATCACTGAGGAATCACTCATTTTTTAAAAGTACTTTTAATATTATTTATTTTTAATATTATATTATAATTATTTATATTAAAGAAATATGCTATAATATCTCTCTCTGTCTCTCTCACTATATATATATATATTAAAAATGTATATATTAAAAGTTTTAATCATTAAAATAAACTATACATTTTATGATAAAAAAATTCAATTAAAAGAAAAAGAAAATACATCAAATAATATAAATTCAAAAAAGTTAATATATAATTTTTTGTTTAGTACTTATATAAAATATACAGATAAGTACTTTTTTGTTATTTATATATTACTTTAAAATAGTATTTTTTAAATTAAATAATATTAATGTTGTTTGTGCAACAAATCCACCAGTATCTGCCACGAGAGTTTCAGTGTCAGTGCTCTATCCTTTATCCACTCATGACTCGTCGATCCTGGTCGTGTTTTGCAGTAAATCTTTCTTGATATTTTAGTCTATTAATGTGCTGAAGTGCAGCATTTAGTGTTCACACTCACACTGTCGGATCGGTTCTGGTTGTAGTTCACACTCAAAGATCCCGTTTTCACGTTCTCAGAACCCCTGACACACACACACACACACGTCCTGACTGGTGTTCTCTCTCTCCGCAGGCGCTGTGTATCAATGTTCAGTCCAGCGATGTGTGTGAGACGCTGGCTCTGGTGTTCTGTGGCGCTGATGTGAACTGTGACACCGGTGACCCCGAGCTGACCTCTCCGATCGCCCTCGCACAACACCACTCCCAGACCCTGCAGGTGGAGTTCCTGAGCCAGAACCGCAACACAGGTGCGCCACACACACACACACACCTGTACTGAACTCTCTCACTGCTGAAGGGAAAGTAGTTGATGGAAACACTAAATATACACAAAACACCATTTACTGTAAATGGTCCATATAGTGCAAAATAAACCGATAAAGTTGCATTAGTGCATGTGACGGCAGCTGATGTCATTTCCTCTTTTGAACGGCAGAACTCCCGAGGTCAGAGGTCAAGGTCGCCATCGATACGGTGCACTACATGGCCCCGCCCTCCATCACACATAATGGCTTCCTATTTAAGACCGGGTCCATGGCTCGACCAATCACAGAGAAGAAGGGGAAAGAAGGTGAGCCAAGGGCGAGTGTGTGTGTGTGTGTGAGTGAGAGTGTAATAGAATTGCTCTAATGTTTTCATGTTGTTTGATTGCATGTGTTTGTGTGTGTCAGAGTTCAGCCGGCGCTGGTGTGTTCTGAACGACGGGAACTTCAGCTACTATGAAAGTGACAAAAACGCTACGCCGAACGGAGGACTGAAGATGAAGGAGATCGTGTGCCTGGCCGTCAACCCCCCCGAGACTCATGGGTAATCCTGCACACAGTGTGTGTGTGTGTGTGTGTGTGTGTGAGCTCTTCCTCAGGCACTGACGGTCTTCCTCTCTCCCTCAGGTACGATCACACCTTCGAGCTGTACTCCGACTCCGAGCGCCTGTACCTGTTCGGCACGGACAATCCCGACGCCATGCGCGAGTGGGTCAAATCCATCGCTAAGGTAACCACACACTACTGTAGTGTTAACTTGGCTAATGAAATCTATGATCAGAAACATTCGTTGACGACCTTTCCTTCCGTGACTAAGACGAGACGACACTAAAAAGGACGATGAAGCATGCCTGGGAGTTTAACGGGCATTATGAGACTCTAGATTTGTACTCTTATATGAAATTCTGATGAAATGCAAATATAAATTTCTCAAATGACAACAATTGTTGCGATTTATAATTTTAAGCAAAATAATCGTTACAAATGTAACCATTATGCAGCATGACGAAAACATGTTCTCATGGACCAAAACTAGAGCAGGCTTTTAGTCGGCTAACCCTCGACTGAACGAAAACAGGCCAAGGTTGATTAACCCTCTGGGCTCCACTTGAGATGTTCTGACATTTGTGCTTTTTAAGTTGCTTATAAACATATTAATGGCACAGGTGAAATTACACTTTATTTAGCACAAACAGGGCTACCATAATATGTGAGCAGCATGTATGCATATGTTTGTATTTTTGAGAGAATATTGTTTATGCATGGTTATTGAAAAAACTTAAAACTGAAAGTTTCTGAAATAAGGTGTGTGTGTGTGTGTGTGTGTGTGTGTTGCAGTCGTTCATTCCCTCGGGAGCAGAGGATCTGCTGCTGAAGGACTTCGAGCGCATCGGGCGCCTGCGCTACAAGGACCGGCTGAACCGGGAGATGTCCCGACTGGGCTGGTTCTGTCTGGTGGGATCCAGTCTACACATCCGGCTGGAGGAGAACAACACCGACGAGACCATCGACCTGCAGAAGCTGCAGGAGCTCTGTGAGTCACACACACACATCAACAAGGAGTGTAGCTTCTAAAATATTAGAAAAAGTTGTGGTTGTTAGCAAGAATAGTTTCATTTCTGATTTTGACATGGATAAACATGAGACACTAATCCACAAGTTGACATGACTGAGTCATTGAATCTTTCACTCGAATCACTGATTCACTCGGGACTGAAACACGGTTGAGTGTTGCTGTGAGATGCGCTGTGGTTTGGAACTATTTTCATTGCTGAAACGGAACAAAAAAGTCAATATTGTCCTTGATTTTGTACGTGTCTTTGACTGCATCTAGAATATTTGTGTCCCTGTAAATAATGTATTTGAAGTGTTAAGCTTTCCTTCTCATGTGTGTGCAGCGATCCAGCCGGAGAATGAGGCTCTGGTTCTGGTGGAGCGGGGCAGGTGAGCCGGAGCGAGTGTGTGTGTGAGTGTGTGTGTGTGAGAGAGAGAGAGTGTGTCTGACTAACAGGAGGTCTCCCTCAGGACGCTGTACATCGAGGGCGAGAGGAAGCTGGACTTCCAGGGCTGGGCGGCAGCGATCCAGAGGAATGCTGGGAGTTCTGGAGACACACTGAGCCAGCAGCAGCTGACGGACTCCGATATCCCCGTCATCGTGGAGCGCTGCATTCACTTCATCACGCAATACGGTGCTCAACTCTATTCTGACCTACTCTATTCTGGCCTACACTTTTCAACTCTATTCTGACATACTCTATTCAACTCCAGTTGGACCTACTCTATTCAACTCTAGTCTGACCTACTCTATTCAACTCTAGTCTGACCTACTCTACTCAACTCTATTCTGACATACTCTATTCTACTCTACTCTGACCTACGCTTTTCAACTCTATTCTGACATACTCTATTCAACTCCAGTCTGACCTACTCTATTCAACTCTAGTCTGACCTACTCTATTCAACTCTAGTCTGACCTACTCTATTCAACGCAAGTCTGACTTACTCTATTCAACTCTAGTCTGACATACTCTATTCAATTCTAGTCTGACCTACTCTATTCAACGCAAGTCTGACTTACTCTATTCAACTCTAGTCTGACATACTCTATTCAATTCTAGTCTGACATACTCTATTCAACTCTATTCTGACATACTCTATTCAACTCTAGTCTTACCTACTCTATTCAACTCCAGTCTGACCTACTCTATTCAACTCTAGTCTTACCTATTCTATTCAACTCTATTCTGATATTCTCTATTCAACTCTATTCTGACATACTCTATTCTGACCTACTCTATTCTACTCTACTCTGACGTACGCTTTTCAACTCTATTCTGACATACTCTATTCAACTCTATTCTGACATACTCTATTCAATTCTAGTCTGACCTACTCTATTCAACTCCAGTCTGACCTACTCTAGTCTGACATACTCTATTCAACTCCAGTCTGACCTACTCTATTCAACTCTATTCTGATATTCTCTATTCAACTCTATTCTGACATACTCTATTCTGACCTACTCTATTCTACTCTACTCTGACCTACGCTTTTCAACTCTATTTTGACATACTCTATTCAACTCTATTCTGACATACTCTATTCAATTCTAGTCTGACCTACTCTATTCAACTCTAGTCTGACATACTCTATTCAACTCCAGTCTGACCTACTCTATTCAACTCTATTCTGACATTCTCTATTCAACTATATTCTGACATACTCTATTCAACTCTATTGTGACATTCTCTATTCAACTCTATTCTGACCTACTCTATTCAACTCTAGTCTGACCTACTCTTTTCTACTCTAGACTGACTTGCTCTATTCAACTCTTTTCTCACCAACTCTATTCTGACCTACTCTATTCAACTTTATTATACTCTATTCAACTCTATTCTGAAGTACTCTATTCAACTTTATTATATTCTGTTCAACTCTATTCTGAACTACTAAAGTCAGAATTAAGTCGAAATATCAGGAGAGTCGTAATGTTGCCTGTGTGTGCGCTGCAGGTCTGACCTCAGAGGGCATCTACCGTAAGAGTGGTGTGAACAGTAGGATCGCCGCCCTGCTGGAGGAGTTGAGGCGTGACGCGAGGTGTGTGTGGCTGAAGGAAGGAGAGCATCAGGTGGACGACGTGTCTAACGTCCTCAAGCGCTTCTTTAGGGACATCGAGGAGGGGCTGTTCGGCCCCGAGGCGCACGCCTGGCTCAGCGCCACAGGTTATTAAGAACTATACCAGATTATTAAAGGGCATAATTAATCAGGGTTCCCCTTGGAATATGGAATATTTTATAATGAATTTGATCTACACTCTTGTCCCCACATTAAGACCTTGAATTTGAGGGCACTGGACCTTGGTACTCTACTGTACTCTACTCTAATGTACTCTATTGTACTCTACTTCTATTGTACTCTACTGTACTCTACTCTAATGTACTCTACTGTACTCTACTCTACTTCTACTGTACTCTACTCTACTTCTACTGTACTCTACTTCTACTGTACTCTACTGTACTCTACTCTAATGTACTCTATTGTACTCTACTCTAATGTACTCTACTCTACTCTACTCTACTTCTACTGTACTCTACTTCTACTGTACTCTATTGTACTGTACTCTACTCTAATGTACTCTACTCTACTTCTACTGTACTCTACTTCTACTGTACTCTATTGTACTCTACTCTACTCTACTTCCACTGTACTCTACTTCTACTGTACTCTATTGTACTCTACTCTAATGTACTCTATTGTACTCTACTCTAATGTACTCTACTGTACTCTACTCTACTCTACTCTACTGTACTTATTTGTCACTTTTTGATGGCGTAATGCAATATTGTAATGCATTACTTTTCAAAGTAACTTTTCTCAACACTGGCTAATAATAATGACAGATATCAGCAGATGATTAATGTGTGTGTGTGTGTGTGTGTGTGTGTGTGTGTGCAGGTGTGTCAGATGAGAGCAGTCGTATCTGTCAGTATCGTCTTCTCTTCAGTAACCTTCCCCGAGTGAACCAGGCGACACTACGGGCGCTAGTTAATCATTTATACTGGTGAGACACACACTTCCTCTTTCTCACACACACTTCCTCGCCGCTCTGCTTTCAGTCTCTGATGTGTGTGTGTGTGTGTGTGTGCGCAGCGTCCAGCGGTTTGCGGATCTCAATCAGATGAATCTGCATAATCTGGCGATCGTGTTCGGGCCGACGCTGTTCCAGGCGGACGGGAAGGACTACAGCGCCGGCCGGGTCATCGAGGACCTCATCCAACACTACGTCACTATATTCCACGTATGTCCACACACACACACACACACACACACAGTGTAGAGATGTGGAGAGAGTGCGCCATCTGTTGGTGAGACTAGAGTATGAGAGTGTGTGTGTGTGTGTTACAGGTGAACGAGCAGCAGCTGAAGAAGCAGTTAGATGAGATCACATACATCATAAAGCTCAGAGACAATCTCACGCCTAAAGCTGGAACGGTGAGAGTTATGATGATTCTCTTCTGGAAACATCATGCATTGCATTAACCGTCCTGAATTAAACATGCTTGTGTATTTAAGCTGGGATCAAAATTCAATTCTAAACATTTCTCACACATCTCATTATTACAATCCAATAATCCATCTTCACTTTTCAGATTTCACTCCCAAAATATTCATTATGTTTAAAAAATATAATCTAAAATATTCGATAGGAAAATTTCGGTCTAATTTATTTTGCTTCCAGAAATTCAGAGGTTCAAATTCCACAGAAAATTCCTCAGGGAACTGCAGGAACATTAGCGATTCATAATCGGATAAACACACAAAAGCTGTGTTTGCATTAAAGTCTCTATTATAACGTTATATTCCCGGTCAAACGCTGCATCTGAGGAGTGGAGTCTCTTTAAAATATAAAACAAATTGGACTGAAATGTGCCTGTGGAATATTATAGATACGTTATATATTATATTTAACAATGAAAATGTGTGTGAAATGTTTTGAATTGAAATATTCACAGCTTAAATATACAACCATGTTCAATTTCAACCCACTAAGCGCAATGCAGCATCTTTCAAGAAGCTTTTCTGTTTCAAAAACATTTATTGCGTTGTCTTGAAATCCTGCAGTAATCATGTTTATATAATTCATATCACGACACTTAAAACACTCAATATAGTCCATTTATCGTGTGTGTGTGTGTGTGTGTGTGTGTGTGTGCAGGGGAGTGGTGATTTTATCTGCACGGTTTACCTGGAGGAGAAGAAGGAAACAGCCGAACAGCATGTAAAGGTGCGCTTGACCTTTGACCTCTCTGCTGTGAAAGATCTGAGAAGCGTCACACTCGGGCTTCGTCCACATTAATCCCGAATCATTTGAAAACGCTGTTTTCACACACACACTCACTCACAATATTATATTGTCTCTTGTAACATGAGCCTCAAATTCAGAGAGTCCTGAAATATGTACACTTGAAATCAGAGAGGATTGTGGGTATACAGTAGTGACCGAATGAAGGGAATGATTGGCTGACTTCCGACACCCGGGGAGCGGTTTCGGACACAGCTCCCGTTTTTCATTCACGATTAAGTCGGCCGGAGTGCTTTCTGACGTGCGACCTTTGACCCGAGCAGATTCCCGCGGCGATGACATCAGCAGAACTGACCTTTGAGGTTCTGGACCGGCGGAAACTGAGCGTGCGGGAGAAGGACTACTGGTGCTGCTTCGAGGTCAACGAGAAGGAGGAGACGGGTGAGTGACCAGTGATGCAGCTCAGTGTGTGTGTGTGTGTGTGTGTGTGTGTGAGGGGGGTTTCATGTGTCTGTGTGTGTCTGTGTGTGTGTGTGTGTGTCTCAGAACGCCCGCTGCACTTTCAGGAGAGAGTTCTGCCCATCTTTCACTCTCTGGGGACCGACAGTCACTTACTCGTCAAGAAGCACTTCTCCATGGAGGCCATGCTGGTGTACCTGGGTAAGTGTGTGTGTGTGTGTGTGAAAGAGAGAGAGAGATAGAGTGTGTGTGTTGTGTTTTGTTTATTACAGCCACTATATTTCCTGATTGTGTGTGAGAGAGAGAGAGAGAGAGAGAGAGAGAGAAATAGAGTGTGTGTTGTGTCTTTTGTTTATTATCGCCACTATATTGCCTGATAGTGTGTGTGTGTGTGTGTGTGTGTGCAGCCAGTAAAGTGGAGGTGTCGAAGCACGGCATGATGAAGTTTCGAGAGGAGAGGAGCCTGCTGGGATTGGGTTTGAGCTCCGGCAGCTTTAATGACCGATACTTCATCCTCACCAGCGTCTCTCTCAGACTCTATAAAGAAGTCCGGGTAAGAGTGTGTGTGTTTGTGTGTTTGTGTGTTTGTGTGTGTGTGTGTGTGTGTGTGTGTGTGTGTGTGTGTGTGTGTGTGTGTGTGTATATATAAATTAGGAATCGCGATTAATCGCATCCAAAATAAAAGTTTGTGTTTACCTAATATATGTGTGTGTAGTGTGTATAATTAATTTGTATATATAAAAACCCACACATGCATGTATATATTTAAGAAAAATGTGTTATTAATACAGCAAATATTTATATTTTTATATAATATTCATTGTGAATAAATATACTGTATATAAAATATACATGCACATATTTCTTAAATATATACATGCATGTGTGGGTATTTATATATACAGATTACTTATACACACTACACACACATATATATTATGTAAACACAAACTTTTATTTTGGATGCGATTAATTGTTGCACAGCTCAAAAAAAACTATAATATCAAGAGTTCTTACATTTGAGGACAGAAACACAGCAATCCTGATGAATAATCTTCAGAAGTCTCGGACTGAAATTAAGGTCCATATTCAGGAAGCGGTGATGTTGTTTACGGCAGTATTCTGATATATAAGCACATGATCTGAACTAGAGCTCAACCCTCTGGTGTTTTCTGTGTTTTTATTTATGCCACTGAAAGTTTGATAATGTTTTTTATTTAATACATAGAATTTTTCAGGGATTTTATGGAACTACATTTTATTAACGCTGTATTTATAATACATTTATTTACTTTTTGAGTATAGATCTGAAAATTACATTTCCAGCTTAATGCCTGGTTCAGATTACACGATTTTAGCCTGATTTTGGCACGATCCGTGTGACGTAGGGTGTCGTGGGGATTCGTAAACGACAACGGGCGTCGGGACGCAAGATTCGAAAAGACCAACATGTTTAATTTCTTTAACGGTCGTCCACGGCGGTTCAGTCACATGTATGAGGTTGACCAATAGGAGCACAAGCTTTTCCGTACACAACTTTCAAAAAAGACAAAATGAAAGAGAGACAATGGTGCTAACGTTAAAACTAGAAGTAAAAATATATAAGAAAACAATATTCTACCTCAAGTTCTCTTTGAAGGATTGACAGCCCATACTGTCCTCTTCGAGCAATTGCCACGAGACACACGCAATTCAACTAGTTCACACACTCAATGTGTATATCCACAGACAGAAGTGTATTTCTCACACTGAGAAGGCAATGCCGACCAATCCAGGAAGGCGCTCGCTACGAGTTTCGCCTTCTCGATGACATCACGTGCGCCGTTAAACACGGCACGCGACGACCGGTCAGGAAGTAACGTGTAGTCTGACATGTGTCTTCTCCTCGACACGACAAGATTTTAGCAGCCACAATCGTGTAACCTGAACCAGGCATTAACTGATAAATCTTGAACGCTTTAGAGCAGTTTTTGATTGACACCTGACAGATTATTGCTGGAGTGAAGAAGATACAGGATTTTACGTTTATTGCTATGAAAAATGCACAAAAAATACTACTTTCAATTTTTATATGAAATATATGTTATTCAAAAGCTCTAAAACGGTGAGCAAATCAAAGCTAATAAATCTGAATGAGTGTGTGTTCCACATGTGAGCTGATCTCAGTGAGTGTGTGTGTGTGTGTTCGGCTGCAGTACCGCACTCTTCCACTAGAGGACACTCGGGTTGAACGGATTAGTCTAATGTGTGTTTAAATGTCCAGATTTGAGTTTAGCAGAGGATGATCTTGCGATCCGGTCATCAAGCACACCTGTGTGAACGCTCGAACGCCTCACGCGGGGAACTAGCCATCACGTGCGGTGACGATTTCAACAGGCTGGCACCCAAACGAGGAACCGAAACCTGCGTTTGATTCGGTTCCATATCAACACACAAGCCTAATCGTTTCTGCTAATAAATGCCAAATCGTGGCATGTTTCAAAGCAGTGGCGTTTCTTGTGTTTTCATGAATGACGTCAGCGCTAGCCGACTCGACTTTGATGCCACAATAGTCCACTTCAAAGAGTGGTTCAACCACTGGAGGAAACTCTATATAACTTCTGCTGTGGTATTTCTGAGCGCGTGTGACATGTTTCAGGACAGATGAACCGGTTCGGATAGCGTTCACACTGCCAAAACCTCATCAAGTTTCGTTCCCATGAAGAAAAACATTCTGCAGATAACAAAACACAAAGTGACCGAAGAGCACCAGAGGGTTTGATGAGCGTGTGTGTGTGTGTGTGTGTGAGTGATGCTTTACTGTGAAACTCTCATACACAGAATCTGCAGAAGCTGCAGAGGCCAGAGCTGCAGTGTGTGAGTACAGAGAGTGTGTGTGTGTGTGTGTGTGTGTGTGTGAGCTTGCTTTAGGGGTCTGGTGTCTGTGGTCCTTACTATTCACACCATATACAATTGTGTGTGTGTGTGTGTGTGTGTGTGTGTGTGTGTGTAGTGTTCTCTGATCTGGGTTCTCAGGTGGTGGTTTTCCTCTAGTTTTGGGTTGTAGATGTGTGTGTGTGTGTGTGTTTTAGTAGGTTTATTTCTCTCTCTCTCTCTCTCTTCAGAGTAATCGCCCCGAGAGAGAGTGGCCGGTCAAGTGTCTGAGAGTGTATCTGGGCATTAAGAAGAAGCTCCGCCCACCCACATGGTGAGACTCAGTCTGGATTGTTATTAAAACTGAACTAAACTGAAAGCTCTTCGGGATGTTTCATGCATTAATATCATCATTTCTCTAAAGCTGCTTTGAAAGTATATGTGTGTGTTTTGAAAAAGCGCAATTGAAGATAGTGAATGCGTACGTAAAGAATTCACTAGAAATACTGATGTTCTGTTTTTAATGTAAGGTTTAATGGGAAGGTTCTTGTGCTGACCAAGGCTGCATTTATCTGATTAAATATACAGTAATATTGTGAAGTATCCCGTGTACATGGGCGTCTCTAGGGGGCGTCAGCACTACACTTCTGCCTAGCCGCCTTACTGTAACTTCGTGATCGCTTCAGTCCCCCTTAAAACATGAAACCGGCTTCACACGAGCGACGTGTGTGTGTGTAGGCCTATTTCGCTGTTCTTCAGTGTGTGTTTGAGGATGTAAGCTCCAGTGTCAGTGTTTCTGAGTTTCTCCCGGGAACAATATTACTCATTATAATAATTAATGCGCAGAATAAAGGGGCGGGGCCTGGTTGAGTTAGTCAGTAGTGTGTTAAACTGGCGGTTATGGAAAGGGGCGGGGCATTTCCCAAACACACTTGAAGCGCTCGACCAATCACAACACCCCGCTCCAGCCGACCAATCAGAGCACAGTGTGCTTTCAGGAGGAGGGGCTTAAGTAAACAGAGCGTTACTGACAGACTGGGAAGAGAGGAGCCGCAACAATGGAGAATATGAGGAGAATAATCAACATTCAAGCAGGAAACACATGCTGCTCTCAGAACGCTACGCTAGCTAACCTTCTGCTGATGTTCTCTTAAAGCTAGGAACTAACATTGTTAGTTATTTTTATTTTTTATTTTTTATTAGGATATTTTGTTTTCCCCCTGAAATGTTTTGTTGGATGTCAGTCTTTAAGTGTTGAAAGCCTCATTCCAGAGATGTTTGAAGCAGTGGCGTAGCCACGAGGGGGCCTGGGTCGGCCTAGGCCCCCTCATTTACATGTCCGGTCCCCTCAGATTTCTGATTGCTTAAAAAAAAAAGCAATATATTTGTATATATTTGTTTATATAACGTGTTGCGCGTAACGTACGCTGTCATCTTCATCTTTGCGTGAGAGTTAATATGCCGTGACAATGGCAGGCGCTCAAACTCAAAGTACAATATTACACTTTTTTTTAAAAAGCACGGAAAGATCAACTTGATATACAGTATATATAAATAATGTTGCCCCCTCATTTAAAGACGGGACCCCCCAAAAGTAAAATTCTGGCTACGCCCCTGGTTTGAAGAGTGATGAACACGTTGCGTGTTGTGAACACTCAGGGCTGGTGTAATCTGAGGATGTGTGTGTGTGTGTGTGTGTGTGTGTGTGTGTGTGGTTCTGACCAGCAGGGGTCAGTGTGTGTCAGGACACAGTCAGATACAGCAGGAGGAAAGCCTGACATATGAAACAACAACATGAATATCTGTGAAATTAAACCATTTATTGAACTAAGACGTTTGCATGTGTGTTTTATATGATATTTCTGGATCATCTCGAGTCCGTGATTATTATCAATTCAGTGTGAGACGCTTGGTCAGATTGATTTACAGCGCTGAGTGTGTGAATGTGATCATGATTGAGTGACAGGAGCATCTTGTTTAAGGAGATCTGGACGTGATCGTCTCGTCTGTGGAAATCAGTATTACACACACACACACACACACACACACACACACACACACACACATAGACGACGGAGTGTTTAACTCGTATCTCTCTGTCTGTCTGTCTGTAGTTGGGGACTCACTGTCGTCTATGAGAGTGACAAACAGGAAAAGCAGGAGAGACAGCAGTGGTAAGAAGTGTGTGTGTGTGTGTGTGTGTGTGTGTTTTGTGAACACAAGTGTCTGACTCAGACAAACAAGGGTAAAGGTTCGTTTAGCCCCTCTAGACACACACTTACTCTCTCTCGCATTCTCTCTCTTTCACACACACACACACACACACACACACACAGAAGTGTCGGTATCAGTTATATTCTCTGTAAATAATGTTAATATGGTGTGACTCTGACCTCTAGCCGGGTTTACTGTGAGATGATGAAAATATAATAATTCATTACATTGAATCTATTGAAATCATGCTCACGTGAGGTGTGTGTGTGTGTGTGTGTGTCAGGGTGTCCGCGGGGTTTTAAAAAATGATAAATCAAAATTGTAAAATTTAAGGCCATTAAAAGTGTTAAATGTAGTCTGAGAGGTATTATTTTTAAAAAATTAGGTATTATTTTTTTCAGACGATCAGGTGTCCTATTCTGTGTTTGCGTTAGTCCGAGTAAATATGGGCTTTAGCTTATCTGGGCACAATCAAAGATCGTTCATCTCTGTCTATGTTTGATGCTGACGTCATATTCAGTGGCTGGACGATATATAGAAGCTATATAACCCTGATATAAGTGATCACCCGGATTTAGACCGACCTATATTGTATTTATATAAAGCGTTCACAGGCAAATTTGCTTTAGCCTATGTAGATCTATATATTGCTTTTATTTCCCTTTTATTGAAATCAGGCAAACATAAATGTCAGGCGACACGATTGCTGGCTGCATGTCAATATCCACGGATCACTGGATCTTTATAAGTCCAACTATATTGATTCCAACATTTAGTTTAAATTGATCAAATTGTTAGTTTTACTCACATTTTCGTTTAATAGTTTCCCCTATTAAATCCAGTCAGTCAGGGTGAGGGGGGGTTGTACCGGCGGGAAAGTGATGTCCATGCATTCCCTCTATTGTTTGGTGTGTAAAAAAACATCAATGTCAACTGGATGGGAGCTAATGCACTTCGGTCGCAAATGCAATCCACTAAACATAAAAATGTAATTGTATGTTATAAACAGTGTTGTAGTACTCGAGACTCGGACTCGTCTCGGACTCGGTCTCGAGACCATATTTTAATGGTCTTGGTCTTGTCATGGACTCGTGTGCATTTGGACTCGGAATTGCCTCGTACTCGAACATTTGTTTTTTTTAGACTTATTCCCGAGTCCACTCGAGTTCAATTCAAAATATTTTTCATGATTATTAATGTATGTTAATAAAATATTTCTTTAAATTGATTGACACGCCCAGTGATTGGTGATTTTCTAGTGCGCAACTGCGCATGACAAATTGTAATAAAATTACTTTTAACACCACCCACTATGTGGCCTTTTTACCCTAAACTGATCATATTTATTAAACTCTAAGTAAATTCAGTAAAATAAGGATTTCTCTAAGTAAATAAAAGTAAATTAGGTAATCAACCCTCACTGGTCTCGGACTCGACTCGGACTCGAGTGAGGTGGTCTCGTATACAACACTGGTTGTAAATGTCCAAATCGGTGTAATGGAAAGGTCGCTGGGTAACACTTGCAATTCAGTGTCGTGATGGTTTTAAAAAAAATTCTGAAGGTGGTAAAAAAGGTATTAAAAAGTAGTACATTTAACTTAAGGATTACTGTATATACCCTGGTGTGTGTGTGTGTGTGTGTGTCAGGTACCTGTGCTGCGACACACAGACGGATATGAGGGAATGGTTCGCTACGTTCATGAGTGTACAGGTCAGTCCCAGAGGATCAACACACACTCCTGTAATTCTGATGATAAAGTGCTGGAGAAAGAAATGTGTTTAACCTTCTCTCTCTCTCTCTCTCTCTCTGTCAGAACGGTGGGCGAGTGTGGCCGGCGGAGTGGCTGAAGTCTCGCTCCACGAGTCGCTCGGCGCCGCTGGACGCTCGCTTCGGTAACGTGTCTCTGATTCCTCTGCGCGGCAGTGAGAACGAGATGAGGAATAGTGTCGCCGCTTTCACAGCCGATCCTCTCGCCGTGAGTCTCATCAGCCAATCACAGCAGGGCCGGCCAATCACACAGCCAATCACACGAGCCCGGCCAGGGGGGTGTGTTTCCCGCTGCTTTCAAATCAAAATCAGCCCATGATGTGCTCTCCCTACAGTAGATGTGGCGTTCTTCTGTCACACACACACACACACACACACACACACACGCGATCTGAGTTATGCTTCGGGAACACACACACCCCAGGTCAGAGTTTATACATAGTAAACCGTAAGAGGTGTATCCATCACGCTGTGTGATTACCCATGAGCCCTCACTCTTCTGATTCACTGAGCTTCATGTTCGGTCACATGACTCATGATGTGTGTGTTTAGAGCGTCACATGGGCCGAACATGAACTCGCTTTATTATTGGAGGATGTTTGAACTGTTGATAACAGCTGGTGTTGGGTTAGTACTCGCATCCTTACCCATAATCCCTCTCTATACTGGGTCAGAACACATGATGCTGGGTGAAACTAAAGAAACACAACACAGGAAACGTACAAAACTCAAAGTTATACCAATATTAATTAGTGCTGTGCAACCATTAATCACATCCCAAATAAAAGAGTGTGTGTGTGTATAAATAATCACACACATATGTATAGATATACTGTATGTGTATTCATATATAGTTTATATTGTTTAGAAATATAAATGTCATATATAAGTAACACATGTACATGCATCTGTGTGTATTTATACAAAATAATGATATTTGATGAATATTTGCATGTATATATTTTGTATTATATATATATGAAGAGTTCAGATGCAAAAGCCTCTAAATGCCATTTGAAATGTTCTTCTAGAATGATGATTTTATCAAGCTTGTATATTTAAGTGAATAATTGTTATTGTATAAATAACTATTAATTGTTATTTAAGTGAAATCACTGAACTTAAATATACAAGTTTGATAAAAATCATCATTTAAGAAGAAAATTTCAAATGGCATTTAGAGGCTTTTGCATCTGAACTCTTCATATATAAATTACACATTTTTCCTAAATACATGCATGCGTATGTGTGTGTTTATATACTAAAAACACACTTTTATGTTGGGTGTGATTAATCGTTGCACAGCACTAATATTTAGTGAAGTTTGTTTGAGATTAGTTTTGGGGTGAGTGATGATGTCATGGTCACTGATGACCTCTGACCCTGATACACTGGCTTGTGTTCCTGCAGCTCTTCAGAGATGTTTGACGAAGTGAACCGTGAACAGGTGAGAATCATCACAACATCAGTTCAACATCAGTTCAGAAAATATATATTTTTATATAAAATAATGTTTAATAAACTTTAACCGTTATATTTGGTTTTACTTTTTAAACTTGTTTTACTTCAGCAATAATCGGTAAAGAAAATCGTTTTTTTTTTTTTTTTTTTACAGTGTCCTTGTTACATATGACATTTGTCAAATATGATTTTTTGAACAAACACACCAAGATTAATAACCTGTGTGTGTGTGTGTGTGTGTGATTGCAGGATCTGAGTGTGTGACGGTCTCTTCTCTGGAACTCTTCAGTGGCCGAGGTTCGGTGTTCATGACGCTTCACACACACTTTGACCATGGGTGCTTGGATCACACACACACACACACACACACTCTGGGACTTCAGACTGTTACCGGCCCGTGTGGTTCGTGTTGGTCACATGACCTGGAAAAGACTTTCAGAAACTTCCTGTGTGTTCTTAACAGACTTTATAAATTATTTTAGTTTTAATGTCAGTAAGAGAGAGCTGAATCACATCAACTGTGTGAATCGTGTGTGTGTGTGTGTGTGTGTGTGTGTGTTTAACAGTACATTCACAGCATGGCAGAATTACTATTATAATAATCATAATATACGGTATATATACTGATGAGCCAAAACATTCTGACCCAGATATTAATATGAGATTATGGATCTGTTCACCTGTGGCTGATTATAATGTTGTGGCTCATCAGTGTGTGTGTGTGTGTGTGTGTGTGTGTGTGTGTAGAAACCAACAGTTACAATAGATCAGAGATCCACTGCATTACATAATCATTCTGACATGATGTGAACCTCATATTGCTGTGTGTGTGTGTGTGTGTGTGTGTGTGTGTGAGAGAGAGTGTTTGTGTGTGTGAGTATTTCATGCGTCTGTTTGACATTGAATCCTGTAGAAATGAAGCGATGATGTTTTATTGATATGTGTGTAATATAAGTTTATTGCTATAATTAGCCTTTATAATTGAATCATGATGTTTCGCACATTTATCATTCCATATGAGACTGATTGTAGGGTTTTAATAAGAGTTTAGTTTACACACACACACACACACACACTGCGGTTGGATAATGAATCTGATGCGTTTAATGAATCTCAGACTGTAAATAAACACAGAGGCCGCCCGCGTCTGATCGGATAATTCACTTCCTGTCTCAGTTTGAGGATTTGTGTATAATAGAGTTATCCTCCATCAGCTGTGCAGACGCTCGTTAGTGTTCCAACTGCTAAAAATGAAGACTTGTGTTAAATATGAAGTATTACACGTTCATCCGTCAGTCGTGATTCAGACCATGATGGATTAGCTCACGTGTGTGTCCGTGTTTTGGACCCCATTGACTTCCATTACACGGCCGGATCGTAGTTAGTTTTAAGTTAATTTGATGTTTGGATGAACTGTTCTTTTCAAACACGTCCATTGAGAGCAGTGTTTAGTCTTATTAAAAGGTTATTTTGACGTCCGCATGTTGAGATTTTACCTGGTTTCATGAAGTCTTTGTACATGTTTTGTATTTGCTTATTGTTTCATTTGATCAGTGTGTAAAAATATTATAATTGTAAATGTTTCCCAGTGTTTGTGTAATCAGTAATCTTCATTCTGATCGTTCTCAATAAGGCCAGGACGAGAGTCGATAGTTTGAAATGTGGATTTTCTAAAATCATTTCTGTGTTTTTGATGAGTTTCTGAAATGAACTTGTGCAGCTCATATTTCACCTCAAACTTAACACAAACATACATGTGGAAATTTTGCTTTAAATAAAATTAAGCAAAATATGTTCATGTTTTGCATTGGCATCATTCTGATCAAAACTGAAAATTAGACAGCTGTCAAAATTGCACAAAATAAAAATAAAAGTATTTAAAACATGTATATAATTCAAAATATATAAAAATAAAAGTAAATGCATATAGTTCAAAATATAATAGTATATAAATATACTGAAAAAAATAACAATAGATTAAATTGTGAATTATTTTGTTTTGTAAAAATGGAAATAAAAGTAATCATTATTGAATAATTTAATTAGTATCAATTCATATTTAGCTCATGAAGAATCAGGTTTTCCTCACTTCTGTTACTTGATACTATTGTACTTTTTGCTAATATAATATCAGATTTTATTTTTTTTATATTTTCATTTGAATTACAAAGTTTTAGTATGTTATAGGCTATATATTCACTTTTAAATGATCATTTTTACCTCTTGGAAGCAGAAGTGTTGCCCTTCACTGTGAAGATCGAAACATATTTAGATATACGGGACATCGCAATGGAAGACGGTTTCGGTATATATAAATATGTTTAGATATAACGATGTCTAAATATGACGTAGACGCACAAGATATCACTTCCGGCGCATGAGCAGACCGAAGCGCCCGCACCGTCAGATCAGTTGGACGTGGCTGTGATTACACGAGGTAAAAACAATATAAATACTGTTAATTTTCTCACACAAACCGCTCGTTTTGTGTCTTAGGCCATCAGTGTGTGCTTACATTTACGAGTCATTAACTCATGTTTAATTTGGACTTCTCTGTGCTGCTCTTTGAGGTGGTGACCATAGACCTCCATTATATGACTGACAGACAACAACAGTTTGACCTAAAAATGTCAAAATTGAAAATACTGCGGAAACAAAGACGCCTACATCTTGGATGCCCTTGAGGTAAGATAAAACATATCAAACATTAATTTCAAAGTGAACTATCCCTTTAAAATCATTGAGGAAATAAAAATATTGACCATTTAATTTTTATAGTTTTTTTTATTTATTTATTTTTTTGTGCAGAAAACGATTTGACTTGAAGAAATGCAGCTGTCTGTGTGGCATTAAACTCTGTTTTGTCATGTAATACATTCAGTCAGTCCATCAGATTATTACACACACACACACACACACAGTCAATCAATGTTCACATGTGTTTTCTGGTTTTACAGTATGAAGGTATTGAAGGGCTAAAATTGTTCTGCTGATGCTTCAGGCATAAAGAGGAAACACACACACACACACACACACACACACACACACACTCAGAAGCATCCGAATAACTGCAGGTGTTTTCCATTTGTATTGTTTTCAAATGCAGGATTATTTTTGCCTGTGTGTGTGTGTGTGTGTGTGAGAATAAACTTCCCTCCAGCTGAACACTGTTCTGGAGAGAATGCATTTGGATGGATGGAGAGAGAGAGAGAGAGAGAGATGTGTCTCCTCTGGCCATCTTTCACTGGTTTCTGAGCGAGACGGCGCTTCTGTTATGTAAGTTGTTTTCATACGAGCCTGTTGGTGCACAATGAAAAACAACTTCTGAAAGTGTGTATAATCTCTCCACAGATCAGTTCCTACAGGCTGAGAGTGTGTGTGTGTGTGTGTGTGTGTGTGTGTGTGTGTGTGTGTCCTATCCAGATAACAGGGAAACACTCTTCCAGTGACGTTGACAGTTTTCTGGTCTTTAATAATCTTTTCTAAGTGTTCGAACAAAAAACATTATTTATACATCATTCAGTGTTTCGCTGTGAAATGTTTCAGTCGGACGTTCGTTTGGTGTTTCTGAAATGTTACCGTTTCCGGAACGTTCTAAAGTAACGATCACATGATGTTTGAAGAATGATGAATTGTTGCATTAACGCTCACATAAGCAAGAAGAAAACGCATTGAAACGCTTAAGAAGACGAATGCAGTGCGCGTTGTTTTCCCGGCGTGACGGTTAGCCGAGAGTGTTTGCCAGCGGTGAGATTTGAACATCACTGAACTGAAGCCCAAACTGCTGAAATGTGTCTCAGTAAAGCTGCTTAAGAGCTGAAGCGTCACACACTCACACACAACTTACCGGATTAATTAAGCAGAAAAGTGCTGATGCTTCACCAGAGCGAGATTCCTTTATACGCGGCTCAGCTTCAGGAATATGAACACACACACACACACACACACATGAAGGCTTGAAGTCTGTTAACGGTGTACAGATATAACACTCGCTAACTGATGACCCTGAAACACAAGTGTTAAACCGCTCTCGTATGACCTGCAGTGTGTGCGGTGCTGATGCGGTCGTCACGGCGACCAGGCTTCGCTGATTGACAGCTGTCAGGAGGAATGACGGTGAATTAAGCAGTAACAGTTATTGTGTGTTTAGGATTGACTGAAACATGTGAGAGAAGATGAGGAGGGTCTGTGATCTTGTTTGTGAGCAGTTTTAGTTTGCTTGGAACAAAACACACACACACACACACACACAGAGAGAGAGAGAAACAGTCATTGATGAGATTGGGTCTGGGTAAAGAACTGAAGAATTTGACCAGTGTTCCCATTAAGTTCTGAAAGCATTATTTGTGAGTGTATGAAACGTCCAGTATCTTGTTGTAATGTTATTCCATTTCATCATTCATCAAACGAGGGAATGTTACTTTTGAATGTTCGTCTGAAGTTGCAACATTAAAAAAAAAACGATACGAAACGTCTTAGAAGTAAAACATTTTTACAGATCTGATGACTTTGAAGGAACGTTCTGTGAATGTCACTATAGGGATGGGCAACGATTAATCACATCCAACATAAAAGTTTGTGTTTACATAATATACGTGTTTGTGTAGTGTGTATAATTAATTTGTATATATAAATACCCACAAATGCATGTATATATTTAAGAAAAAAATTGTTATTAATATATCAAATATTTATGTTTATATATAATATTAATTATGCATAAATAATTTGTATTTATAAATACACACATATGCATGTATATATTTAAGAAAAATGTGTTATTAATATATCAAATATTTATGTTTATATATAATATTAATTATGCATAAATATATATAAAGTATATACATGCAAAAAAAATTTAAATATATACATGCATGTGTGTGTATTTATATTTACAAATGAATTCTACACACTACACACATATATATTATGTAAACACAAACTTTTATTTTGGATGCGATTAATCGTTGCCCATCCCTATAGGAAGAACGTTTGTTCGTAACTTTAGAGAAGCTTTCCTGATAGTTGGACAATCCTGCAAAACTACGAGAGAACAGGACAAATTGATATCAATGAAGTGAGTTTATGTGTAAAATAACAACTAATATCTGCCAATGCTCTCGGAAAAAGAAACATTGACCATATTCTCACCATATTTGTTCTCTTTAAACTCCATTTTGATGATTACTTTAGTTAGCATGAAGAACAGTGTATTTTCATAGCATTTATTAATCTTTGTTAACATTAGTGTGTGTGTGTGTGTGTGTGTGTGTGTGTGTGAGTTTATCTTTTCCATTAGCTGTGCTGCACAGACTCACTGGTGTGTGTTGACCTCTGTTATTAGCTGTGCATTAGACTGGAAGACAGAGAAATCTGATCCGGCCTCACACACACACACACACACACACACACACTCAGAGCCGATCCGATCCCAGTAATTCCTGCACTTCTCTCAGAATCAATACGAGTCGTGCCATCTGCCTTCAGCAAACACACATACTCTCACACACACACACACACACATCATAAAAGCGCTTCTTGAAGTTGTCAGAACTGCACATCATGTCCAGGTCATCAGATGCGTTTTCATGATTTAATACTCTTAGAGAACGTAAAGCTTTGATTGGACATTAAACTCCACGGATAAGTCGACTTGATCTGATTCTGATCATCACGACACAGAACCAAAACATGTTTATGAGCTTCAGCCGATTCAGAACCACATGCTAGATCACATGATGATGATGATGATGATGACTAATGATTGAAGACTTAACGACGGCGGAATAAAATAATCTGACTGGAACTTACAGATAAATGACCATGGGAACCAACACTTATAAGTACCATAAGTCCACATTACAGTGTACAGTGATCTAGAAGTTATGCTTTCAGTTACAGTGACCGAAAAATGTAGCAATTTAAACAATGTAGCAATTTAATGCAGAAACAGTGAGATCATTGAAGTAGACCTAGTAAATATATCATAGGAACGTTACTTTTGAATGTTTTAAAAAAAAATCATCTGGCGGGCATCTGGCTGTCTGGGCTTAGATTATATCTTCTTTGTGGTTTGTTCAGATGTGAGCCGTCGTGGTGTTCCCCAAGGCTCAGTCTTGGGCCCGCTTATATTCATCATTTATTTACTCCCCCTTGGACACGTTTTTAGGAAGTACGGGGTTTATTTCTATACTTGCTTCTGTTTTGCCTCCACTTTCTCAGTCCAGTCGCTTAGCAGGAATTTAAAAACTGTTTCTCATCAAATTTCCTTAAACTCAATCGTGGTCAATCTGAAGTTCTCCTGGTAGGTCATCTAGTCAGGATAGTTTCTCTGTGACTATCGACAAGTCCATAGTTGTTTATTATTATTTGTTCTGCATATTTTAAGTTCTGAAATATAAATTGTCTTATAATGCCTTAGTTACATTATATTGCAATTCTTTGCTTTCTGAATTTCTACATGAATCATTTCTTCTTATTAAGCACATTTCTCCTGTTCTTCCAGTAAAATATGGAATTGATTTCTCCTTACCTAGAAAGCTCTTAATAATGAAGCTCCTTCATATCGTTGTGATCTTCTTCACATTAATATTCCTGTCCGTACCCTCAGCTCTTCTTCATCAATCTCTCTATTCGCTCCACGCATTCGCCTGAACAGGATTGGCTCTAGGGCTTTTAGTTATGCTAACTTTCTTTGGTTACAGCAGCAGTCTTCACATGTTTAAATCTCGTCCTGAAGCATTTAGACAGGCTTATTAATGCCGGCGCATGAATTGAGCAATATCTCATTCTTCAGTGTCTAATGGAGATTATAGCATGCGTTGTGTATTGTTGTTACACTGATGCTTTTAGGAAGATTTGTAAGGTCACCTTGAGTGTTGTGATAGGTGCCTATAATGATCATCTATATTTTCAATTCATGATGGTGTCAAAAAGTCTAGTTTGCATCACTAGATATTCTAGTTGGTCGTTCAGCATTCTTCGCTGGTCTATATAATGCTCAACACTGCTGTCCTCTCTTTGAGCGTCTGCATGTGTTTGATGATATAATGGTAGCAGGTGGCCTCAGATGAAGCGCTCTGAGTGTGTGTGTGTGTGTGTGTGTGTGAGTGTGTGTGAGATGTTTATCTGATGCCCAGGAGGCAGTTTGTGATGTGAAATAATGTGACACAGTGGAGGAAAGGCTCACGTGTGTGTATTGAGCCACTGGGTTTTCTGTAAGACAGACGCTCCAGTTTACTACACAAACTGTCCTCTGTGTGAGTGTGATCGAGATCAATCTCTTTATTCTCTTTTATTTAAACTTTAACCCTTCTGTTCTTTTAAACTGGGTACAGCCCAGCCGACAGGGAACGTTCTCGCAAGATTCTCCAAAGTTATCAGGAAACGTTCTTTCAGTAATGTTATTAGAACATCCGTTTAAAGTTATCTGGTCTTTTATAACATTCAGAGAACATTCTAAAGTAACATTCAGAGAACATTCTAAAGTAACATTCAGAGAACATTCAAAAGTAACATTCAGAGAACATTCTAAAGAAACATTCAGAGAACATTCAAAAGTAACATTCAGAGAACATTCTAAAGTAACATTCAGAGAACATTCAAAAGTAACATTCAGAGAACATTCTAAAGTAACATTCAGAGAACATTCTGAAGTAACATTCAGAGAACATTCAAAAGAAACATTCAGAGAACATTCTAAAGTAACATTCAGAGAACATTCTAAAGTAACATTCAGAGAACATTCAAAAGTAACATTCAGAGAACATTCAAAAGAAACATTCAGAGAACATTCTAAAGTAACATTCAGAGAACATTCTAAAGTAACATTCAGAGAACATTCTGAAGTAACATTCAGAGAACATTCTAAAGTAACATTCAGAGAACATTCAAAAGTAACATTCAAGAACATTCTAAAGTAACATTCAGAGAACATTCTAAAGTAACATTCAGAGAACATTCAAAAGTAACATTCAGAGAACATTCTGAAGTAACATTCAGAGAACATTCAAAAGTAACATTCAGAGAACATTCTGAAGTAACATTCAGAGAACATTCTAAAGTAACGTTCAGAGAACATTCTAAAGTAACGATCAGAGAACATTCTAAAGTAACATTCAGAGAACATTCAAAAGTAACATTCAGAGAACATTCTAAAGTAACATTCAGAGAACATTCTAAAGTAACGATCAGAGAACATTCTAAAGTAACATTCAGAGAACATTCTAAAGTAACATTCAGAGAACATTCAAAAGAAACATTCAGAGAACATTCTAAAGTAACATTCAGAGAACATTCAAAAGAAACATTCAGAGAACATTCAAAAGAAACATTCAGAGAACATTCTAAAGTAACATTCAGAGAACATTCTAAAGTAACATTCAGAGAACATTCTAAAGTAACATTCAGAGAACATTCAAAAGAAACATTCAGAGAACATTCAAAAGAAACATTCAGAGAACATTCTAAAGTAACATTCAGAGAACATTCTAAAGTAACATTCAGAGAACATTCTAAAGTAACATTCAGAGAACATTCTAAAGTAACATTCAGAGAACATTCAAAAGAAACATTCAGAGAACATTCTAAAGTAACATTCAGAGAACATTCTAAAGTAACATTCAGAGAACATTCTAAAGTAACATTCAGAGAACATTCAAAAGTAACATTCAGAGAACATTCAAAAGTAACATTCAGAGAACATTCTAAAGTAACATTCAGAGAACATTCTAAAGTAACATTCAGAGAACATTCTAAAGTAACATTCAGAGAACATTCTAAAGTAACATTCGAGAACATTCTAAAGTAACATTCAAGAACATTCAAAAGTAACATTCAGAGAACATTCTAAAGTAACATTCAAGAACATTCAAAAGTAACATTCAGAGAACATTCAAAAGTAACATTCAGAGAACATTCAAAAGTAACATTCAGAGAACATTCAAAAGTAACATTCAGAGAACATTCTAAAGTAACATTCAGAGAACATTCTAAAGTAACATTCAGAGAACATTCAAAAGTAACATTCAGAGAACATTCTAAAGTAACATTCAGAGAACATTCTAAAGTAACATTCAAGAACATTCAAAAGTAACATTCAGAGAACATTCAAAAGTAACATTCAGAGAACATTCAAAAGAAACATTCAGAGAACATTCTAAAGTAACATTCAGAGAACATTCTAAAGTAACATTCAGAGAACATTCTAAAGTAACATTCAAGAACATTCAAAAGTAACATTCAGAGAACATTCTAAAGTAACATTCAGAGAACATTCAAAAGTAACATTCAGAGAACATTCTAAAGTAACATTCAGAGAACATTCTAAAGTAACATTCAGAGAACATTCTAAAGTAACATTCAGAGAACATTCTGAAGTAACATTCAGAGAACATTCTAAAGTAACATTCAGAGAACATTCAAAAGTAACATTCAAGAACATTCTAAAGTAACATTCAGAGAACATTCTAAAGTAACATTCAGAGAACATTCAAAAGTAACATTCAGAGAACATTCTGAAGTAACATTCAGAGAACATTCAAAAGTAACATTCAGAGAACATTCTGAAGTAACATTCAGAGAACATTCTAAAGTAACGTTCAGAGAACATTCTAAAGTAACGATCAGAGAACATTCTAAAGTAACATTCAGAGAACATTCAAAAGTAACATTCAGAGAACATTCTAAAGTAACATTCAGAGAACATTCTAAAGTAACGATCAGAGAACATTCTAAAGTAACATTCAGAGAACATTCTAAAGTAACATTCAGAGAACATTCAAAAGAAACATTCAGAGAACATTCTAAAGTAACATTCAGAGAACATTCAAAAGAAACATTCAGAGAACATTCAAAAGAAACATTCAGAGAACATTCTAAAGTAACATTCAGAGAACATTCTAAAGTAACATTCAGAGAACATTCTAAAGTAACATTCAGAGAACATTCAAAAGAAACATTCAGAGAACATTCAAAAGAAACATTCAGAGAACATTCTAAAGTAACATTCAGAGAACATTCTAAAGTAACATTCAGAGAACATTCTAAAGTAACATTCAGAGAACATTCTAAAGTAACATTCAGAGAACATTCAAAAGAAACATTCAGAGAACATTCTAAAGTAACATTCAGAGAACATTCTAAAGTAACATTCAGAGAACATTCTAAAGTAACATTCAGAGAACATTCAAAAGTAACATTCAGAGAACATTCAAAAGTAACATTCAGAGAACATTCTAAAGTAACATTCAGAGAACATTCTAAAGTAACATTCAGAGAACATTCTAAAGTAACATTCAGAGAACATTCTAAAGTAACATTCGAGAACATTCTAAAGTAACATTCAAGAACATTCAAAAGTAACATTCAGAGAACATTCTAAAGTAACATTCAAGAACATTCAAAAGTAACATTCAGAGAACATTCAAAAGTAACATTCAGAGAACATTCAAAAGTAACATTCAGAGAACATTCAAAAGTAACATTCAGAGAACATTCTAAAGTAACATTCAGAGAACATTCTAAAGTAACATTCAGAGAACATTCAAAAGTAACATTCAGAGAACATTCTAAAGTAACATTCAGAGAACATTCTAAAGTAACATTCAAGAACATTCAAAAGTAACATTCAGAGAACATTCAAAAGTAACATTCAGAGAACATTCAAAAGAAACATTCAGAGAACATTCTAAAGTAACATTCAGAGAACATTCTAAAGTAACATTCAGAGAACATTCTAAAGTAACATTCAAGAACATTCAAAAGTAACATTCAGAGAACATTCTAAAGTAACATTCAGAGAACATTCAAAAGTAACATTCAGAGAACATTCTAAAGTAACATTCAGAGAACATTCTAAAGTAACATTCAGAGAACATTCTAAAGTAACATTCAGAGAACATTCTAAAGTAACATTCAGAGAACATTCAAAAGTAACATTCCCATAATCTTTGAAGGATGATGCAATGGAATGTTCTCTTTAACGTTTGAATAGCCAAACATAGTAAAACGTTTTAAAAACATTTAGAAAACTGGACGTTCAGAGAACATCCAGAAGTAATGATTTCATAACTAAACAGGAACATATTCTGGTGGCTGGGAAATTTTGATTTCTGTGACACCCCATTGATCAAAAATCACAATGAAAAAAAAAACCTGTCATAAGAGTTTTATAGTAAAAATATGGCATATCAACAGTGATCAGCAATAACGATAAGCCTAATACTCCGAATAATAAGGTCATATACTGTAGATCATAACAGTCTCGGAGATGAGAAGTGGTTTATCCTTCTCCTGAAACGTTTGTCTTTTCATCCTGAAATGTGAGGCACATGTTGGATCACAGTAATTAGGAAGCACAGTTTCCACAAATCCCTTCACTCGACTGGGATGTTGTCTGTTATTCTGGACGGCATGGCCAGTGACTGACCCATCGAGTGTGTTCTGCAGTGTTAAACACGTATTTATAATGGAAAACTCTTCAAAACAAACCGCCGTAGTTGCAACTCTTGCATCACCAGAACAGGGTGTTTAACTTATTGCCGGGGCTGAACGCAAACCTGATCAAAACACCGGTCTGACCAATGGCAGCGCAGGGGAAACCCTCTCAGTTCTACATACAAAAGTCAGAAAAATAATCTTGTTTTTCCTGGAACTGTTGATTTTTCTGACCCCGAGTTCGAGCACAAACTCCTCAGAGTTATTTCCCTGCGCAGGAGAATGAAGCGTTTATCAGTGAATGTCCTGAGGCGATGGAGTCCCGTGTGAATAATGTGATCAGATGTGTCCTGCAGATAAACATTTAGAAACGCTTCACTGTCTGACAACACCTTTATTCACTCATTTACTTCCTGGGAAATTGCTCTCTAAAAGCAATCATATCACCACAAATGATCTTTATCCCTTTTAATTTAGAAATATAAAGCTTCCTCTTCAGTTCAAAAGAGAGCATTCCCTGAAATGATTCATTTGTGGATCTATAATCTCAAGCCAACATTTTTATTACTGACTGTATCATAAAATAGTTGCTTCTGATGGCCTTTTTCATGAGCTGAACTCAATGCACACAAAACGCCTTTTACTCACAAATCTGTGTTAAATCAGTGTTAGTGAGCACTTCTCCTTTGCCGAGATCACCCATCCCCCTCACAGGTGATGCATATATATATATATATATATCACTATGGATTTCATGATAGTGAAAGTATAACACAAATGCCGTTATTATAGTATTATATTATTTATAAATAGAATGTATTAATATTGTTATATTTAAATTTTCTTTTTTCAGTTTTAGTTTTATGTGCTTATGCCATTTTTATTAGTTATATATATATATATATATATATATATATATATTACTTTTTCAGTTTTACTTTCAGTTTTACAGTTCTACTTGTGCTCCATATATTGATTTATATAAATCTAGTGATGATGTACGTCCTATTCTGTTATTTTACAATTATTTTTATACTGTTATAGAATTTATTAATATTTTGTATTTAACTTTTATTTTTCCGTTTAATGTTAGTATTTTATAATTTCATGTTTTTATTTTTTGTTTTAGTTAACTTAAACAAAAATGTTAAATGTTGCCGTGGTGACTAACTGAAATATATAAGTTTAAGTTTTTCCATCTTATAGTTCTATTAGTAACACTTTAAAGTAACTGGAGTCATCTATATTAGTTGAAATGAACATTTATTAATCTTAATCTCTCATCTTGATAAAGCACTGTGTGAACTAACATGAACATGTTTATTAGCTAACTTTAACACAGATTAATAAATGCTGTAAAATGTATTGTTCATTGTCAGTTAACTCAGTGTTGCCTATATATCCGAAAATGATTTCATCGTTTTAGTTTTAGTGAACAATAACAACAGTCGTTAAATGTGTCCCGTTTCCCTCGGCTCCAGCTCCCATGATGCTCTGCTGCAGAACAAACAAGCTGTGTGAGCGCGAGTGTGTGTATCTGTGTTTGTGCAGTTGTGTTTGACGACTGTCATGTGATTGTGTCACGTGTGTGTGTGTGTGTGTGTGTGTGTGTGTGTGTGACTGACAGCAGTGTCCCTTTAGAATTGACCCAAATTGTGTGTGTGTGTGTGTGTGTGTGTGTGTGTGTGTGTGTGTGTGTGCTGAAGGATAAAAACAAAGTTTCTTTCTAGGTGAAATGAATTTGGACAGAGACTCTCCGTCTTCGACGTCATAAACCGTTGCTGGAGGTGAAGAAGATCGGCTCTGTCGTGGTAAACCAGCATTTATGACACGTTTTCATATGTGTGTTTCCCTCAGATAAACTCCTCCTTTCGTGTGAACTATCCCTATAACCACAAACTATAGCATCAGAGCAGACTGTGACCTTCTGTGACCCAGAACATCATCCACAGCTGACCACAAAACCATAATCATAATCATAAACACATACAGTAGATTCCTGCATACGCTCATCACATGTGCACCATTCATCACATTTAATTCACATTGGACCAAACTGCCCACCAAAATCCATAGATGTAAATCTTCCGAACTGTAGTGTAGATGAAAATCATCATCATCAGTTTAAAAACACTTTCCCTCTCAGATCTGCTCAGATTAATATTGAAACCCATTTCCAAATCATGCTTTTGTTCATCATAATTATGACATTAAAAGTGGAAATACTCAGTCATAATTAAGACTAAATTAAATCTAAATATAATAAGTCGAAATGATGACTTTCTGTCATAAATGACATTTTAGACCATACAACATTTAAGTCATTATTTTGACTTTTCATCTCATGAATATGACATCATAATTTCATAATTATGACCTATGTCTTTAACCAATTAGCTCATATTTTCTACTTTTGCCATGACTTATGTATCACCATTTTGGCTTTTCATGCATTCTTAAAAATGCTGGGTTGTTTTAACCCAATTTTGGGTCAAATATTGACAAACTCGAACAATGTATTAAAAATGTTATTTAAACATGTAACCCAATGGCTGGATTTGTCCATATTTTTAGATTTACCAAAGCCCAATGCAAGAAAAAAAAATGATTGTGTTAATCATAATTATGACATTAAAAGTCGAAATTGGCTTTCTGTCATATAAATATGGAATTTTTGATCATACTAACGACGTTTGTCATAATTTTGACTTTTCAGCTCATAAATATGACGTCAGAGTTGCCACTTAGTATTATGATCATGGCATTAATTTCGACTTTATCTTATATTTTCAACTTTTCTCAGTTTATGTCATGACTAGTAGGCATTGCAATGTCACATTCTGACTTTTCATGATGTAGTATCAGATTACCGAAGCATGATAGCGGAAATGGGCTTTTCCATATGACGGAGATTATGTAAATTAGTTTATAGAGACTTTAGAGCTGCTGCTGATGTTTTGGTCATAATAAAAGGGATGCAGAAAGGAAACGCCTTTCAGATCGATCACACACACGCGCGCGCGCCCGCGCAGATCTATTACAGAACGCGCCCAACCCACTTCTGTCAGAGAGAGAGAGAGAGAGGGAGTCACACACACACACACACACACACACACACACACACACACACACACACAGATACGCATCTGTCTTGTCTCTCTCAGCTCAGCAGCAGCATCATCTTCTTCGCGGGAAATCCTCCACCTCCTCATCATCTTCATCATCATCATCAGTGTCTCCCGGTACCGGCGCGATGCGCGATGGGTCAGGCGTGCGGACACTCGCTGCTGTGCCGTAACCACCAGTACCAGAACCAGTACCAGAACACAGAACTGTGAGTACCAGAGCTCGAGCTGATCACAGATGTAGCGTTGCGTTCGCGTCGCGTCTGTCGTGCGTCTTCAGCATCAGATCCTCGTGAGAGACGATCACAGCAGATTCTGTTGTTCAGTTTGGACTCATTGGTGAATAAGTACCGTGGTACTTACAGTATTAACCATTAGTGCCTGCCAGGCACTAATGGTTAATACTGTAAGCCTGCCATGGTATTCAAAGTTACTTCACGTTAAACTCTGTCAAACCGGGGCAAATGTTCCCGCGTTACGATCACGATCTCGTCAGAAGTTCCGGGGTCGTTGTCCAGTTTACCTCAGTAGTAATAACATACTTATGTATGAACAGAGATGAGTTTACTCTGAAATAGTGTTTATGTTGGCTTTTTCAGCGTGAAATCTGATGATCTTGCTGTAAGGTTATTATGAGAGAGTTTATAATATGTTCTGTGAGATTCACCTGTAAAATGGATGCGAATCACAGCTCTGATAATGTTTGAGTTCATGTCTTGGCAAATCTGAGTGCAATTCGGTTACTTTTATGTAGTTTATTGTGTGGTTTTGTGCAGGTCAAATGTCTGATATCTAATGGTCAGAGACTCGAGTTAAAGTCGGATTATGAGATACGAAAGATCATTAATCTGACCGAAAAACACTGGAAGTCTACGAGCTCTAATAGTGTCGAACAAACCTGTGTGTGTGTGTGTGTGTGTGTGTGTGTGTTATTGTGGCAGGTGTGTTCCGTTCTAAAGTTTATTATCAGCAGAATCTCAAGCGAAAGGCAGATCAGCAGAGGATGAATCATCTCTCTCTCTCTCTCTCTCTCTCTCTCTCTCTCTCTCTCTCTCTCTCTCTCTCTCTCTCTCTCGGGTCTATTTTAGTCGAAGATGCTCACGTTTCTGAAACTGTACCTCCGTCTCGCTCCCTTTGCTTTTCTCTCTTTTATTTGGTTTGTATCATGTCAGATCAACATGAACTCTCATAAATTATGCCCCTGGTCTTATCGTGAATTATTCATCGGTGAACCAATTGATATAACTCTAATGGATAAAATCAACCTCATTAAGTTCACATTAAGACCTGCACCCCCCACAGATGAGTGTGTGTGTGTGTGTGTGTGTGTGTGTGTGTGTGTGTGTGTGTGTGTGTGTGTGTAGAGGTGGACAGTAACAGCACATGTACTGAGTATCTGCACTTGCCAAGTGTCTCACAATCATAACAGACAGATATGCATTCGTATGCTCTAGATTGATTTAGGATGGGTGGTTAGGACTAGGATGGTTTACACTTATTTGTGAAGTCATTAATCTATATTTGCACTATATAATACATGTGTTACCCCACTGCACTTTCGCTCAAATTGACTTTGTACTTGAGTTTTCCTTTACAAAGCAGATCGAGTTTGTTTGCAAAATGCTGGATTTGTTTGTTAATTATGGCATATAAAAAACGATATAAATACTGTTGGTTTTCTCACACAAACCGCTCGTTTCGTGTCTTACGCCATCAGTGTGTGCTTACATTTACGAGTCATTAAATCATGTTTAATTTGGACTTCTCTTTGGTGGACCCTCTTAGCCTCCAGTGTATGACTGATAGACAACAACGGTTTGACTGAAAAATGGCAAAATTGAAAATACTGTGGAAACAAAGACACCTACATCTCGGATGCCCTTGAGGGAAGATAAAACATATCAAAAATTAATTTCAAAGTGAACTATCCCTTTAACTCCAGACAGATTGGATTGGATGGAGACACAGGTTACTGTAAAGCTACGTCTTAGTTGGTGCGAATCAGCGTGAAGTATATACACTGTGTATACAGAGTAAACTATAGTATACTGTAATATTTTTGTGTTTATCATGGTTCCTGTTTGGGAGCCTGATGAAAAATAATAGAGGAAAAGTTGTAAAACTATGGATGAACAAAATATCCTCCCACACACTCATTTCCACAGCTTTCCACTTGATAAAGAGCCCCTTCACACTAAGCGTGTGTGTGTGTGTTTGAAGAGTGTGTGTCCCACTCTAAACAGCCGCTTCAACTCTGTCATCCACAATACACAGATTTATCAGCGTTTTTGTTCAATATGAGTGTGTTTAGTGTGAAAATGAAGTGAGTTTGTGCTGAAAACAAGGGTTAATATCTGTCAGCGAGTCAGAAAGTTTATCTTCAGAGTCTGACCCCGCCGGCAAACTTGAAACCCAAAGCTCAACACTCATCTACAGTAAATGTATTGATTTTTTTCAATTTATTATTATTTTTTTTTAAATCTTAATGTCTTCAGTCATTTGATTCTCAAGAAGATGCATCTCAATTTGAGAATGTTTTAAATCTTTTTATTCGATTTTCTTTTTGCAGTGTAAGCCACATAGCGTTGTGGAGTTTCTTTGGATACATCTACACACGTTGAGTGTGTGTGTGTGTGTGTGTCCGTTTGAAGTGATTTTTGCTTGTGATATTATTTTGTGCGAGGATGGACGTTACGGCCGATGCTGAACTGATCCTGAACCCGGAATATTCCTGTAAGCGTGACTGACAGCATCAGAATAATGATGATGTCGTCTGTCCATTATAATGTTGCCGTGGCGACCAGATAAGATTATTAGAGCTGAGAAAAAGAGAAAGTGTTCCCGTTTTGCCAGTGTGAGGAGGGTGTTTGGCTCTCAGGTCATTGCACATCGCTGGTGAATCGTGCCTTTGTAGAGAACTGAACAACAACACGTCTGAGCCAGACACTGACGCTCGTCAACGCCCACATTTACATATCAACACCTATTCACTATTCACTAACTTAGCAGGGGCATTGTTACTCATTTCACATGCACAGACTCATTTACATATGGAAGTCTTAACGGTACAGTAGAGTTAAAAGAGGGATAATTATTTATTCAAAATATTTTTTTTTTGGCTGCAAAAACCTTGAAGAAAAAATGCTGTAAGAAAACTCAATTAAAAGTAGCAATGCTAAACCGACCTCTCTGTATCTGAAAGACATCAATAAAACAGCGTAACGTCACTTCAGAAAAGCCATTCAGTGACCATTAACTCAAATAACTCTAGGGAGGAGCATCACTGTAAAAAAAAAAATTTCAAGATTTGTTTTCACAACATTTTTTTCTTTTGTCAAATCAACTTAAATCACTTATTTAGTTCAGATAACTTATTATTTTGAGTTTCTGATGATTCATTGTATTAACTCACTTTTTCCAGTTCAACCAACCAGGTTACTTAATTTTTTAAGTTAAACCAGCAATATTTTTTAAATCCCTCATGAATTTTCTTTTTATTACAGTTACCATTTTAATGTTTATTTTTCAACAACAAATTGGAGAAAAGCATAATTATACCATTATATTTTTATTAAATTATTCATAATTAATTATTGATAATTATTATTTAATAATTATTGATTAATAAATAAATTTTAATCATTAAGTTATTATTAAATACAATGTTAACTTTAATTTTCGCTTAAAATTAGTTTTGGTGCATTGAACCATTTTCCTGTGTGCGTTAAGGTCTTTGTTTAATACTAAGTACATTATTTTTAATAACTAAATTGTTCTTATAAGTTCTGATTTGGTGATGCCCTCAAATACTTTTTTATATTTTTCCTCATAGGGTTATGTTATATGGTTTTATGATAGTTTAATGTTAATCAGCAGTCCAGTATCTCGCTTTTATATATATATATAAAAAAAACAATCAAGTTTATTAAATGTGCTTATTAGCTATTGTTAGCAAACGAGTGTTTATGAGCTTTAGTTTGGGGCCATTGTTGTCTCTAGACGTGACGTCAATCTGAAGAAACTTGCATTCGAGGACATTTTGGGATGTACTCGAAAGTTTCCTTGGTAACGGTGTCAGGTGCACACACACACACACACACACACACACACACACACACACACCTGGTTTAAATACCCTAAGGCTGAGCTGTGGTGCATCTTGTCGAGGAACGTTTGCATTAATGATTGTCTCTTAATTGGCAAATTTCTGTCATTAATCATCAGGCTGGATTTACACATGCGGTCGACGCTGACATGCGATTATTACAGGATGAAGATGATATATTGATCCCTGAGGCTGAATTAAGATGTTAGATGTTGTTTTATGGCCTGTCTGTGTATTTATTTAACTATTTACCTTCTTCAAATCAAATATGGATTATATACTATGTGTTTTCCTTCCTTCCTTTAACACAAGACAGATATTTAGATATTTGCCTATTAATAATGTGCTGTGTCAGACTAGTAAAAAGAGAAACCAATCTTATTGCACTTTATCTATTTGTCTCTGTAGATTTCAATTTCAATGCATATATTTTGAATTGCCGTTTTCTAAAGATGAGATTTGTCCTCCACTTCAGCAGCACGTATATATACACCAAAACTTACAGCTTTATTCATATCTATATTCTGAAGGATTTTACTGAAGGGATTGTTCATAACATCGTTTGTTTTATTTTTTTATAACATTTTATTCCTAAAAACATGTTAAAATATGTGTTGACAATATTTTCTGATACATATAGACATCTAAATCTAAAATCCCCTCTATAAAAACCTTTAATACTAATATATCAACAAAATCAATGTTGTGGAAACGGATGCAAATTTATGCATATTCAATTAGAAAAGGCATCATTTGCATTTTTCAACAATTCATAAACTTCTCAATTCTTTATGTAACCAATCAGCTGTATGGTGAAATGTCATTTCTATTGACCTATAGTGTCTTGTGTTAACCTGAAATATGAGTGAAACGCAGAGAAAACAGAAACACCGCTTCATTTAACTCAACAAAAGAGTGAGAGAAGGTGAACTTTCTATAGAGATGACGGCTTGTCTCTCGGGATCATATCATAACATCATAACACACAGTGTGTGTCCATGTAAATGTGGAAATGGACCCTTGTGTGGTTTTGTGGTCCAGGGTCACAAATGTGCCGTTTCTTTCCCAGATGAGTCTCTACATCTGTCTTTATACTTGATTATAATTGGTCAGTCGTGTCGTTATGTGGCCGGTGAATGACTCTCGCATTGATCATCCTGCAGCTGGGCTAATTTCATGTTTTTAATCAATATTCATTAATATTGCTTGTGTTCTAATAGTGACCGTACGTTACCCTTCATATTACTGTGTTTGTGATATGATGTCATCCACTCATACTATAATGACATCAGCACTTATTTAGTTATTAGCCAATCAGTGGCCAGTGATGATGACACACACACACACACACACACACACACATTGAGTGTTGCAGCATTAGTTGGTCCAGAAAGAGGCTTTTATGATTGACTCTCAGCAGTTGCCGAGCAACTAATGGGTCTTTCATACAGGTGACTGACTTCATATTCAAGTCCCAAAACACCCGTGTGTATGTGTGTGTGTGTGTGTGTCTGTTTCTACAACCGTAGGTCTGTCAACATGCAGAACATAGAAACTTTTAAGTAATTAATTATTTTTAATCCATATTCTTATTCTTGAAATTGAAAATCCATCAGTTTTTGCTTGTTGTAAAGTAGATGCGACATTATATAGTATGTGTGTTATGGATATGTGTATTATATACGGTACGCATCTTTAAATAGAGCAGAAGACGTGACAGACAGACTTGGATTTGGGGGAATTTAAAGATTAAACAATATTCTGTGTGTGTGTGTGTGTGTGTGTGTGTGTGTGTGTGAGAGAGACTGTCATGCAGTGTTTTGATTCAAGGCCTGTTTTGTATTAGACTGCCACACACACACACACCCACACACACACACACACCTGTTTTACTGCCTGTGGGAGTGTCGTCATTCTGCCAAAACAAATCCACCTTTTGCATGCAGAATGTGTGTGTGTGTGTGTGTGTGTGTGTGTGTGTGTGTGTGTTTTCCCCTCAGGCTGTGTGCCGCTTCACTGCCGTCTGTCTAATAGTTTCACACACAGCTCGTGTTGTATATGTGCAGTTGTATTAAAAATGAAGTCCGAGAGATTCCTCCTTTATATTTCATATTGATAATATCTAGTAAATCATATGATGTGGTGTTAAAGCGTGCGATTGATCTGATCTCTGGATTTCTAAGCGCTTGCAGTGCTGATCTCCTCTATCACTCTTTAAAATACAGCGTTCTGTGTGTAATTCAGATCCACGGGTTGTGTTTTGCACATTTAATCTATCCGCTGCAGGTTCGTGTAAACGCTGATGTGTTTAATCGCTCTGAATCGGGCACGGTCCACTATAGGCCAGGCTAAAAACATCAAAAATACAATTAAAGAAAGAAGGACAAGATTGGTGACATCATGTGTAGTTTTTAGATGCATTCATCTTTATATAATGACCTCAGTTTTGTCTTTATTTAACTAAAGACATTGAATTAAACATTAAATTTAATATTCAACAAATAAAGCTGCCCTGACTTGCAAATAAAGCTGCCCTGACGAGCGACCGCTTTCAGTCGCATCAGCAGCTGTTATTGTGTTTAAATTCTAGATCATTTAATTGGACAGATAATATATATAATTGGTTTTTTTAAGAAGTAATTATTACACCAAGGCACCAAAGTTGGTAAATCAAAGATGGTATTTCTAAAACAATTTTATAAGGCATTCACAAGACATCGAACACTCACACACTCTGAACAATGCTGGGTTGTTTCAACACAAATTTGGGTCAAATACGGACAAACCCAAATGCTTGGTTAAAAATCCAATTAAAAAATATACAGTTGAAAGTGAAAGGGTTAAATTTTGAAATTACATTTTTAACCCAACATTTGGGTTAAAACAACCCCGCATTGTTCAGAGTGTAGTGCTTTACCATACAGTAGATGCAACTTTTACATTTTTTCACAATGTTAAGAGACTTCATTTGGGCGTTTATTCAACATTTATGAATTCTAACGTTTATAACAAATAATCATTTTCATGCTCAGTGTTTTTTGTGCAGAAAAAAAAGTATTTCCAAAATTTGACCATCCGAAAACAAGCGACACAAAGACTCGTGAGTGAGATTACAGACGGAGCGCTCCTGATCAGACACATGAACGTCCGACTGTGAACTGTGATCGCATTTATCTTCTAAACGTTAATGTCTTCTAGATAACCTGATGACTAACATATTCATCCTAACAGACACAAAACTCACTTTAGATGCCGAGGGAACTTTAAAGTTTGACGTTTGTCCTGCGGCTGTTCTGCATCTCACACTCTCTCTTCAGTTCGACAGAGATAAAACACACCGCTTTAAGGGTTGCGCACTTCTAAAGTGTGTGTGTGTGTGTGTGTTTGCATTAGCATTCAGTGTAGTGATTCAGAGTTCCTATAGAAGGCAATTCACATATGCAAATCCTCAGAAGCAATTTTTCTCTTTGTCCAAACCTCTCTCTCAGTGCACAGCACCTCTCTCTCTCACACACACTCACTGTATCTCTCTCTATCACACACACATGCACACACTAACTCAACCTACTAAACCTACCCATCACACACACACTAAGCGTACCCCTAACCCTACCCATCACCGATCTCGCACACAGTGTGTGATGTGAGTGTTTAGCTCGTGTATCTGGTGATCAGAGTTTCTTCATCAGTTCCTGTTACCGTCATCATCAGATCCTCCAGAGTTCTGCTGTGGTGTTTAAGGAGAAACACAAGTGATCATTGATGAGATCTCTGTAATCCTTTGATAAACTTCTTTAGAATAACACACACACACACACATACATATTTCAGGCGTTAATCATTTATGAGATGCTTCAGTCTGTCTGTTTAATAATGAACACATGCAAAAGAGACGTGTTCTTCTCGTGGACTTCTTGTGTAGTTTGGTCTTATGAAGTTTGCTGTTAAGCTCGTTGCCGTGGGGTTGCTAAGGTGTTCTGAGTGTTTTTTTGCTGTTAAGCACGTTGCCGTGGGGTTGCTAGGGTTGCTTTGAGTGTTGTTTGTTGTTAAGCACGTTGCCATGGGGTTGCTAGGGTTGCTTTGAGTGTTGTTCATTGATAAGCACACTGCCGTGTCATTGCTATGGTTTTCTGAGTGTTGTTTGTTGTTAAGCACGTTGCCATGGGGTTGCTAAGGTTGCTTTGAGTGTTGTTCATTGTTAAGCACACTGCCGTGTCATTGCTATGGTTTTCTGAGTGTTGTTTGTTGTTAAGCACGTTGCCATGGGGTTGCTAGGGTTGCTTTGAGTGTTGTTCATTGTTAAGCATGTTGCTGTGGAGTTGCTAAGGTGTTCTGAGTGTTTTTTTGCTGTTAAGAACGTTGCCGTGGGGTTGCTAAGGGTGCTTTGAGTGTTTTTTTGCTGTTAAGAACGTTGCCGTGGGGTTGCTAAGGGTGCTTTGAGTGTTGTTCGTTGTTAAGCACATTACCGTGCCATTTATATAATTATTTTACGGGTTGTTTGTTGTTAAGCACGTTGCCGTGGAGTTGTTAAGGTGTTCTGATTTTTTTTTTGTTAAGTACGTTGCTGTGGGGTTGCTAAGGTGTTCTGAGTGTTGATTGTTGTGTTAAGCATGTTGCTGGGGGGTTGTTAAGGGTGCTTTGAGTGTTGTCTGTTGTTAAGCACATTTCCGGGGGGTTGCTTAGGTCTTCTGAGTGTTGATTGTTGTTAAGTATGTTGCTGTGGTGTTGCTAAGGTGTTCTGAGTGTGGTTTGTTGTTAAGCATGTTGCCGAGGGGTTACTAAGGTGTTCTGAGTGTTTTTTTGCTGTTAAGCACGTTGCCACGGGGTTGCTAAGGTGTTCTGAGTGTTTGTTTTTTTTTGCTGTTAAGCATGTTGCCACGGGGTTGCTAAGGTGTTCTGAGTGTTTTTTTTTGTTGCTGTTAAGCATGTTGCCGTGGGGTTGCTAAGGTTGCTTTGAGTGTTGTTCATTGTTAAGCACACTGCCGTGCCATTTTTTTTGTGGGTTGTTTGTTGTTAAGCATGTTGCCATGGAGTTGCTAAGGTGTTCTGAGTGTTTTTTTGCTGTTAAGCACGTTGCAGTGGGGTTGCTAAGGTGTTCTGAGTTTTTTCGTTAAGTACGTTGCTGTGGGGTTGCTAAGGTGTTCTGAGTGTTGATTGTTGTGTTAAGCATGTTGCTGGGGGGTTGTTAAGGTTGCTGTGAGTGTTGACTGTTGTTAAGCACATTTCTGGGGGGTTGCTATAGGTGTTCTGAGTGTGGTTTGTTGTTAAGCAAGTTGCCATGGGGTTGCTAGAGGGTTGTTTGTTGTTAAGTACATTGCCTTGGGGTTGCTAAGGAGTTCTGAGTGTGGTTCGTTGTTAAGCAAGTTGCCGAGGGGTTGCTACAGTATTGTTTGTTGTTAAGCACGTTGCCATGGGGTTGCTAGAGGGTTGTTTGTTGTTAAGTACATTGCCATGGGGTTGCTAAGGAGTACTGAGTGTTGTTTATTGTTAAGTGCGTTGCCTTGGGGTTGCTAAGGAGTTCTGAGTGTGGTTTGTTGTTAAGCAAGTTGCCGAGGGGTTGCTACAGTATTGTTTGTTGTTAAGTACATTGCCATGGGGTTGCTAAGGAGTACTGAGTGTTGTTTATTGTTAAGCAAGTTGCTGAGGGGTTGCTACAGTATTGTTTGTTGTTAAGTACATTGCCATGGGGTTGCTAAGGAGTACTGAGTGTTGTTTATTGTTAAGCAAGTTGCCGAGGGGTTGCTACAGTATTGTTTGTTGTTAAGTGCGTTGCCTTGGGGTTGCTAGGGTGTTCTGAGTGTTTTTTTATTGTTAAGCATGTTGCTGTGGGATTGCTACAGTGTTGTTTGTCGTTAAGTACGTTGCCGTGCGGACGGTTGCCAGGGTGTTCAGGAAACGTGCCGTTGTTATTGGGATTCAGTTGTGTTCTGCTAGTGGAGCAGAAACGGCGGTCGCCAGCCTTGAAATGAGATTTGTTGGATGTTTGCTATTCTCTGGAGTTCGTCTGTTTGTTTCCTGTCACTCCTGACTGGCTCTCGTCATCATCATCGTCCTCATCATCTTCTCTGTA
>NC_142784.1:34738482-34755982 GCF_988280905.1 Pimephales promelas | reverse complement strand
AATGCATCTCAATACATCTCATCGCAATTGCGACTTATTAGGCCAATTCTAAGGGGGAAAAAAGTCTAACTTTTTTCCCCCTCAGAATAGTTTATATCTCACAATTCTGACTTTATATCATGGATTTCTGACTTTATATCTCGCAATTCTGACTTTCCATCTCGCGATTCTGAGAAATAATGTCAGAATTGCGAGAAGTAAACTCACAATTGTGAGAAAAAAAGTCAGAATTGTGAGATAAAAAGTCGCAATTACCTTTATATTTTTCATTCAGTGGCGGAAACAAGCTTCCATAGTTTAATAGCAGATTCGTCCGATTAGGAAACGTTATGGTCGTTTTAAACGTGCAGTACTGGTGCAGACACTTATTAAAAAACTCTTTAAATGTGACATATTATGGCCAAAAACACGGTCACAAACGACCTCGTGTGATCGTCAACCAGTGGAGTGAGTGGAGGCGGGGCTCATTTGCATATTCATAGAACCAAGTATACTAAATGAGATGGGTGTCGAGTTACATTCTAGATGTAACTCATTCAGATGGCTGATTGAGTCTTGATGAGATCACCTGTTGTCATCCATCCATGCTCTGTGTGGAATTGTTGTGTGGTTGAACATGTAAGTTCCTCTCTTCTGGTTTGTTTAGTTAAAGTGATTGTGTTGATACGTTTCATTGAATTGTGGTTATGTAGATTTTCTCTTTGGTGTTGTACAGTTTGATTTGTTACAGATGTATGGTTTTGATTTGCAAATAATAGTTTCTATGTTGTTTATGGGTTTGGGAACCAACAATTACCACATATGACATGTCTACTCCTACTGTGACGTGTGCACAATAAGGAAAGCAAATTGATGACTGAATGAGTTTTAGTGGACACACCATTCCAGTAGCAAATCCTGCTAGTTTTTTCACTAGATATTTTAGGAAAAAAGGCTTAAATGTGTAATTGTGGCGATCAGAGATGAGTTTAAAGCGATAAAATGATTGGCTACAGGGATGGATCTGTTTGAGTTTGCGCAGTGGTGTGCCTCAGGGCTCTATTCTCAGCCCTATTTTATTTACATTGCACACGTTCCCATTAGGCTCAGATTTTCATAAACGTAATATTTTGTATCAACTATATGCAGATGAAACTTAGCCTTATAGATTGATCCAGCAAGAGGTTCTCAGTCCTTGGATGAACTTGTACAGTGGCTCTTTAAGAGCGTCTCGGGGTCAGAGTTCATCTAAAACGGGAGAGTTTCTCATCGGCTGCTGTAGAAATGTTCGCTTTATCTTAATTACTCTGACAAAGACAATCGAGAACTTTTAATTAGAACCTTACAGATTTAGAAACATGTGCCTAATTGTTCAAACGCTCTGTTTGCATAAAAATAACTTGGTGTGTGTGTGTGAGAAAGAGAGAGAGATTATGTGTGTGTGTGAGTTTTTGAGTGTGTGTGTGCAAAAATGAATAAAGCTGAATAATAGAGATAAATGTAATTTTAATTTAAATAGCAGTTTCAATTTCTATTGCAAACATTTTTCCCCAATTCACACAGTCCTACAATACTCTCTAAACATCATCAGCTCATTGTGACCACGAGGATTTGTTGTAAATATAGTCCATATGACTTGTGCTCTATATATTATATCTCTTGTGAAGTTATGAGATATTGAGTTTGAAGAATATCTCCATCAACAGAAGTCATCAACTGTGTGTGGAAATCACGACTAAACTAAAAACACTGTTAAACAAGAGATGAGGGGAGGAGGAGACGATGAAGGGCTCTTAGGAGGTCCTTATATTCACGTCGTCATGGTGACGGACGGTGTTGTTTTGGATTTAATGTGATATTTATTGACTTTTGGTTATGATTTTTCTTAAATATACCACTGGTCTTTGAATTGAATTTGAAATCTTTATTTCGTACATAAAAAGAAAGTATATAAAATAAAACAATGTTTAAAAAAAACTTAGGAAAAATCCAAACATATATGTATAATTCTTTGCTGTTGACATACTTCTATTATATGTACGAAAAGGAGTAGGAAGAAGTAAAACTAATATACTCCTACCCCTTAAATTCTTACAGTCTCACATTTGCAATTTTATATCATTGTTATCATGTTGTTTTATACATCCATACAGCTATACTGATCTTTTCTGCTCATCAAAGCTGCATTTATTTGATCAAAAATACAGTAAAACTGTGAGATATTATTATAATGTAAATCATCTGTTGTCTATGTGAATATACAGTAAAGTGTAATTTATCATCATTACTCCAGTCTTCAGTGTCACATGATCCTTCACAAATCACTCTAATATGAGGATCTGATGATCAACACACAGTTATGATTATTATCAGTGTTGAACACAGTTCATATTTTTCAGGATTCTTTGATAAATAAAAAGTTCAAAAGAACAGCATTTATTTGACATATGATCTATTGTAACATCTTTACGGTCACTTTTGATCAATTGAATGCATCTTTGATGAATATAAGTATTAATTTATATAAAAAAACAACTTTTGTTTATTGTGTATATATTGCTGTATTGCTCAGGCGCTGTATCATATTCTCCACTACACGTCCGCCAGTGTGTGTTAGTGTTGTGCTATTCTTCATTTATTAGATGCATTGATTGTTTGTGACTGGAAATGTCACTTCTCGACAGTTCGAGCAAACGCTGCCGAGGATATGAATGCCTGATTTCTGTATTTTTTTAATAATTCACTGACCACAGGGAGGAAATACAACGCCACAGGACACACACACACATTCACTTTAGATTTGGGTTTGTTCTTACGAGCGATTGCACATGTCAACTACACACACACACACACACTGAACAGATAGCAAATGGTCTCAAAAGGGAATTATGAATAATCTAGGGCTGTGCAAAAATTAATTGCGATTAATCGCATCCAAAATAAAAGTCTGTGTTTACATAATATATTTGTGTGTGCTGTATATAATTATTTTGTACATATAAATACCTATGCATGCATGTATATATTTAAGAATTATTTGCGCTTAAATTCTGTATATATATATATATATATATGCATAATCTATATTATATAAATATAAATATTTTATATATGAATAACACATTTTCTTAAATATATACATGCATGTGTGTGTATTTACATATACTAAATAATTATATACAGCACACACAAATATATTATGTACACACAGACTTTTATTTTGGATCGATTAATCGCAATTAATTTTTGCACAGCCCTAGAATAATCATAACTTTAAGTTTTAAATATTTGGATCTGTTGATAGAATTATCTTGATGTAGCTGAATTAATATCACAATGCGTCGCTCAGAAAGGATGTTTTACGTGTCCTCTGAAACAACTCTCCCCGTGTAGCTGTGCTCTGTAGGAAGAGTCAAGGAAAAGATATGATTTATGATTTATGAAATATAAGTGCTCCGCAGCGCCTCTAGGGGTCACTGTTTACCAACTACCAGTGCCGCTAGTGTTCGCTGATTGGCCGAACGCACGCAAAACTTTTAAAAGCCTGTGTAAACACACAGATTATAGCCTATATATTTTGACCTATGTCCCTCTTGACCTCTGGTCACGCACACACCCTCACACACCCTGACGTCAGTCATGAGCACTTCTTACGGCCGTGATTAGCATAAGTAGCCTTTAGCGCTGCGGAAACACAACTGGCCCTGGTACACACTTGCACGCCCGACTCGGCCCGTCAGGCCAATGCAGCTAATTTGACTAGAATAGAATTGAATTGAGCGAGACAGGGAGAGATTTCAGGAGGTCAAAGTCACGCTGACATCATCAGTGCAGGAAATGATGCGCCTGTGGTCAGGAACCCCCGCAGCGACACACACTACACACATACACACACACACACACACACATGTTCTAATGCATGAAGACAGATGTTGAAGTGAGGCGACGGCGGAGGCTTCTCTACACAAATCAGTCTGGAAGGACACACACACACACACACACACACACTAAAACTGTGAAACACGGACACTAAATGATCCCACCAGTCGCTGTTGATCTGTTCTGCAGTTCAGTGTGTGTGTGTGTGTGCTTGACAGCTTCTCCATTGTTCGCTGCATGATGGCGTCATTCAAGACGTGTGAACAATCAGCATTACATGGAGTTTCATTACAGCGGTGCAGGTGCGCCTCAACACACACACACACACACACACACACACACACACACACCACGTGAGCTCAGGGTCTGTCATACATCAAACAAATCAAACGTAACTCAAACAAGTATAAATACACACTACACTTCACTTTGCAGGGAATCTGCTCTTCCAGACTTTAGTGTGTGTGTGTGTGCGTGTGTGTGTGTGTGTGTGTTTGAAATTGTGACCGTCAGAGAGGTTCTTTGAAGTGTCACATTATTCTTTGATTTTCTTTGCATTAATTTGCTAACGATGAAAGCAATCCTGTTCGCTGTCCTTCATAGCGGAGCATGAGGGAACTCCAGCGGCCTAGATTGTGAATATGAATAATAATAATAATAATAATCGTCTCCAGAGGGGAACGAACACTCGTTTCTGAAGCCCCTGTCACACAGAGATTCGGGGAAATACACGGATAACGTGAGCCGGCATTTGTCCCGGGATTGTTTGATTTGGGTTCATTCACACTGCCGGGATCTGTGAGTGTGTTCAAGACGCATTCATACCGTTCCACAGCTGGCGGACGATCTCAGCTTCAGTGCGGATAGTCATCACTATAGCACACGGCTTTGGTCCGGGGTCGTGTTTGCGTTCACACAAAAGGCGTTCCGGCAGTTTCCCGGGATCAACGTGCTGTGTGAAAGACACTTCAGCTCTCCACTTTTCCCAAGCGGTTTCTTAAGCGATGATTCTGAGATGAAGCCGTTCGTCTCGTTAAAGGGATAGTTCACTTTGAAATGAATGTTTGATATGTTTTATCTTCCCTCAAGGGCATCCAAGATGTAGGTGTCTTTGTTTCCACAGTATTTTCAATTTTGACATTTTTAGGTCAAACCGTTCTTGTCTGTCAGTCATATAATGCAGGTCTATGGTCACCACCTCAAAGAGCAGCACAGAGAAGTCCAAATTAAACATGATTTAATGACTCGTAAATGTAAGTACACACTGATGGCCTAAGACACGAAACGAGCGGTTTGTGTGAGAAAACAAACAGTATTTATATCGTTTTACCTCGTGTAATCACAGTGATCTGAATCAGTTGTTCAATGTCCAACTGAACCGAACTGAATCAGTTCAATGTTACGCTGGAAGTGATCGCTCGCGTGTGACGTCACTCAATATTTACACGGAGATTTCGGAAGTTTTACCTTTTACTAAACATATTTAGATATCCCGAAATCGTCTTCCATTGCGGTTTCCCGTATATCTAAATATGTTTAGTGAAAGGTAAAACTTACGAAATCTCTGTATAAACAAAGAGTGACGTCGATCACTTCCAGACCGAAGCGCCCGTGCCGTCAGATCATTTTGTCATGGCTGTGATTACACGAGGTAAAACGATATAAATACTGTTGGTTTTCTCACACAAACCGCTCGTTTCGTGTCTTAGGCCATCAGTGTGTACTTACATTTACGAGTCATTAAATCATGTTTAATTGATTATGAGTCATTAAATCATGTTTAATTTGGACTTCTCTTTGGTGGACCCCCTTAGCCTCCAGTGTATGACTGATAGACAACAACGGTTTGACCGAAAAATGTCAAAATTGAAAATACTGTGGAAACAAAGACACCTACATCTTGAATATAATAATAATAATAATAATAATAATAATTCGTTACATTTATATAGCGCTTTTCTGGACACTCAAAGCGCTTCACATAGAAGGGGGGATCTCCTCAACCACCACCAGTGTGCAGCATCCACCTGGATGATGCGACGGCAGCCATATTGCGCCAGAACGCTCACCACACACCAGCTTACTGGTGGAGAGGAGACAGTGATGAAGCCAATTGGTGTATATGGGGATGATTAGGAGGCCATGATGGACAGAGGCTACTGGGCAAATTTGGCCAGGATGCCGGGGTTACACCCCTGCTCTTACGAAAGACATCCTGGGATTTTTTATGACCACAGAGAGTCAGGACCTCGGTTTAACGTCTCATCCGAAGGACGGGAATGCCCTTGAGGGAAGATAAAACATATCAAACATTAATTTCAAAGTGAACTATCTCTTTAAGGACGTTTTGCCGTACTTGTTTTCTCATACTCCTCAGAGCGCCCGAGTTCAGTCGATGATGATGATGATGATGTAGCCTGACTTCGTCATACTCATGTTCTTGTCGGAATATGAGTCTGAAACTCCTCCGTTGGGCTTTGATTATGAGGCGTGTCGTAACCGAACCAGGAAAAAACAACAACTCTGCACTCAATTGGATAGTCGGTAGACCTACCAACCAATCAGAGCAACGCATAAGTCAACTCCTTTGCATAGCGCAGTTTTCAACTACAGAACTTACTTATTTTATTTTAGAAGTTAAATAACGAGTGTTGCTTCTTTTACTTACTTCTCCATGAGTGCCACCAAAGGAGAAACCACAGCGACCACAGGCTTTTCATTACGTCCCGTCTTCTTAGCGATCGTCAGAGTCAGCTGATGAGTTACACTTTTCCCGAATCATGTAGGAAGGACGGCAATATCTTTCCGATCGACAAATGCCTTGATTGCAGTTCTCTGTTCGTCTATTAAAATTAATGCGCTGTCGATTTATTTTACAAAAGACGCGACAGCAGAATCTGTACATCTCAATTCTGCAGCTGCAGTCGTCTCTGACAAGCGCTCTTTGATAACGTGATGATTACGTCCCTGCAGATCACCTGTCCATCATCGTATAAAGCCCGCCCTGGCAATTTGATTGGCCCGTTCATTTCTTGCGTGATCATAATTACTCCTCAATGGATCGAGTCCAGACCGAACTTCCCGACCGAAAAATGTTGTGGGCGGAGTTCGGGCTGGCATCCAGGCTAATGATGATGAGGATGAATAATATACTATTGTACATTTCCAAAGTGTCAAGTCCAGTGTCAAAAAATTTGCAAAAAGTGTGTGTGTGTGTGTGTGTGTGTGTGTTATCCACTAGATGTCAGTGTGCATCAGACTATCTGGATGAATCCAAGTGATCCAGCCCATAATACTCCCTTTTTTCCACATATTTATTATTCCATCCAACACAAACATCACCAGCAACACACACACACACACGCACACACACACACTCACGGGCAGGTTGTTGTTGTAGGTGTACTGCATGTTAAAACGAGTCTAAAATAATCACAAACCCACACAGGAGAAACTCTAGAGCCGACTCTGATCATCAGAACAACAACAAGTGTGTGTGTGTGTGTGTGTGTGTGTGTGTGTGTGTGTGTGTGTGTGTGTGTGTGTGTGTGTGTGGCGGCTCTGAGACTGATGCAGTGGTGTGCTTTTGGCAGCTAGATGTGTGTGTGTGTGTGTGTGTCAGGTAGATGTTAATTTGCATGTTGATTTTTCATCACTGGATTGGATGTTTTTGCACTTTGGAGAAATGATGTGTGTGTGTGTGTGTGATAAGTGAGTGTCTCCTGTTCTGAGTCTGCGATCACACACAACATCCACTAACACACAACCACTGTCTCCAACTTATGAGATCAGATTCAGTGTGTGTTCATTAAAGCACTGATCAACATTGATAATGCACACACACACACACACACACACACACACCGGCTGAATTCTCTACTAATGCACCATTCAGTCGTTCCTCGAAGATCTTTGAACATTATGTTGCCTGGCAACCATAAACGGCCTATAGCTGCACTAATGAGCTTGATCGCTGATCACAGGAAGTGTGTGTTATGATAATTATGAGTCAAAGCATTTCATTATTACACATTTCTGTGTTTGATCAGATCATCAGTTAATGATCGGATACTTTAACACACTGATGTTGTTTCAGTGAATCTCTCACACACCGACATGTCAGAACACACACACGCTAATCCTTCATATCTGTGTGTGTGTGCGTGTGTGTGTGTTACGCAGAGTTTGAATCTCCTCTACTGCAAACGTGAGCCGTGTCCTCCAGCAATGCATGTTGGGAAAATGCCTGTGTTATTAACACTCGTTGGCGCAGCGGCTGCTTTCAAACACTTGCTTTCACTTGTTTCCTGTCGCGTGTCACAGGAATGTGTGTGTGTGTGTGTGTGTGTGTGTGTGTGTGTGTGTGTGTGTGTGTGTGTGTGTGAGAGAGATGTTTGTGAATGAAGGACTGACGTGTAAATGAAGTGAGTGTGTGTTTCTGAACACAAGTGTGTGTCGACTGATTCTTCTCACGCTGACGGATGTGTGTGTCAGCAGCTTTCAGATCCGTGAGATCACACACACACACACACACACACACACACACACACACACACACACACACACACACTCAGTTTTCCTCCTTTTCAAATCAACATCTGGGGATTTTCTGTGTGACTGAACTTTCACAGGTTGATTAATACGGCCTGAACAAACACTGACGGTGTGTGTGTGTGTGTGTGTGTGTGTGTGTGTGTCACGCTGCAGATCATGACGTTCTTCCTCTGTCTCTGTCTCGTTTTCTGGCGCAAGTATCTCAACATTCTTCAGATATTAGATAGTGTTGTTTAATGAAAAAATAAGTGATATTGAGGTAAAAAAAATGGGTAAAATATATCAAAATAAAATAAAAAATGATATGGATTAAAAAATAAATAGTTTTTCTTTTGAATTGAGTTGGTTTTACTGGCTGATATCTTGACATTATTTATTCTTGTTTTGAGCATAAACTCACTCATACGTTTCAGAAAACTAGTAGTATTTGAATTAAATGAATGTACCATAGTTCGATAATATTTTTTTTTTATTTCATATTTTGTATTTGTAGGGTATTAAGTAGCACTCTAAAAATGCTGGGTTGTTTTAACCCAACTTTGGGTCACATATAGACAAACCCAGCCATTGGGTGACATTTTTTAATTACATTTTTAACCCAGCGTTTGGGTTTGTCCATATTTGACCCAAAGTTGGGTTAAAACAACCTTTTCAGCATTTTTAGAGTGTATGTTTATGCAGTAGTTATGATCCTTTTATTCACTTTTTGTGCATACACTCTTAGAAGAAAAGGTTCTATAGAACCTTAAAAGGTTCTATCAGCCCTACGTATTTGGAACCCCTAAAAGGTTCTATACACTCTTAAAAAAGGGTTCCTCTGGGTTCTATATAGAATCCTGGGGTTCCATACTTGGCCAATAGAACCTTTTACCAAAAAAAATGGTTCTATATAGAACCATTTTGGAGTTCCATATATAAAGCGGCGGATGGAACCATTTTTGGTTCTAAATAGAACCATTTGAGTGTAGACATCTTAAACTGTCCTAAATCTTGAATGCTTTGGAGAAACAGACTGAAGTTTAGTCTCTTTTTAAAGAAGAAACTTTGCAGATTATTTCTGAAGTGGGAAAAGTACAAATAAATGAAATTAAAAAAGTGAAATTGAAAAAAACTTTCAAAGCCATACTAACTAAACTAAAAAAATCAAAGCCATAAATGTTTCAAATGTGAGGATGATATCTCAAATAATGATCTTTCAGTGAGAGTTGGTGTGGGTGCAGTACCAATCATTTCCACTAGGTGATTTTGTGTGTGTGTTCACATAGCAAGTGTTAAAACCGTTACCAAGTTTCGTACCATTCTGAAATAAATAAATAAATTTACAAAACCAAACCAACTTTTTTCGGTCAGAAAATGTTCTAACCAGCAGAGGGTTATTAATGTTTGAAACCAGACAAAAACCCTTAGTAATAACTCATGTGTGCTGATGTCACATGCAGATCTCCAGGGTCTATTTCTCTGATCTCTCTGTTTGATACGCTGAGACGATTCTCTCCATCCGTTCCCACTTCAGATGTGTGTGTGTGTGTGTGTGTTTTGACTGATTCTCTGTGATCAGGCTTTATTTGTTCAGTTGTGCATCTTAAAACAACATCTGAGATTAAAGCTAAACGTTCAGAGTCGTTCTGCTCCCGATCCGCTCTGTTTGCTCTGCTGTAATAATTCATCCTGGAGAAACACATCCGCACTGATTCTCATCATGTCTTTCATTACAGACGACGAGCATTCGTGCATTTCATTATCCAGCGGCATATCTTTTTAAAATCTTATTTTCGTTTTTAATGCTTTGCAAAAGCAATTTTTCAAGCAATTTTTATTTTATTTTAATAACACGACTCATTTATTTTTATTTCGTTTATATGTGCATCGCAAAATAAAATGTAAATTGTAAAAAAAAATACTAATGGAGTTAATTAGTATTAACAAAATGTATTAAAAAGAATTTAAATTGCATAGAACATTTAATTTAGTTACAATGAAAATTACAAGCAAGTTGTCATAAGAAATAAGAATAAGTATAACAAATGTAAAATATCAAAATTTTAGTGAATGACTGTTAACAATACAAAAATGTATTATACAATTTCAGTAACATAACATACATGGATTTATTTAGATTTTTATGTGCATTTGTATTGCCAAAGCAATGCAAAATAAGAATAATTTGAAAATAAAGTAAATTAGTAAATTAACAAGATGAAAATAATGTATTAAAGGAGTAGTTCACTTTTAAAAAAACTTTTGCTGATAATTTACTCACCCCCGAGTCATCCAAGCTGTCCACGTCTTTCTTTCTTCAGTCGAAAAGAAATTAAGGTTTTTGATGAAAACATTCCAGGATTTTCTCCATATAATGGACTTCAATGGGAACCAAACGGTTCAAGGTCCAAATGAGAGTTTCAGTGCAGCTTTAAACGACACCAGACGATGAATAAGGCTCTTATCTAGGACCCTTCGAGTCATGACTCGAAAAAAGATTCGTTCATTTTGATGAACGAGTTTGAGTCACGAACGCGCATCACAGAACAGAGCAAGGCGAGCATTTGAGCTTATAAAACTTAAACTTTTTTATTTATTTCTTAAATGAGTGATCGTTTCGCATGATAAGACCCTTATTCATCGTCTGGAGCCCTTTGAAGCTGCACTGAAACTGTCTTTTGGACCTTGAACCGTTTGGTCCCCATTGAAGTCCATTATATAGAGAAAATCCTGGAATGTTTTCATCAAAAACCTTAATTTCTTTTCGACTGAAGAAAGAAAGACGTGGACATCTTGGATGACACGGGGGTGAGTAAATGATCAGCAAAAGTTTTTTTTAAAAGTGAACTACTCCTTTAATACGATATTTATAATATTTATTTGAGTTACACTTTCATCCATGGAATAAAATAAAAGAACATGAGATACATTCAGTTAATTAATATTAATAATCTGAATAAATGTTCTGCAATGCAGCGCAGTTGATTATTGTAACTTTTGTGTGTTTTTGTTTGCCTAGCTGCAGGTGTGTGTCATCCAATCAGAATTTAGAGTCCGAACAATCTGTTTTATAATTAGAAATGAACTGAGATCAGCAGGTCAGAAATAAACGGCTCTTTCTTCGTGTCTTCTGTTCCCGGAGAGAGAGAGAGATGTGATCGAGCGTCCTCCCTGACCGCGGATGGTTACTAAGCAACAACCACACGCAACAATGGCCGTATATGTTTTGTGTGATTATTAACAAGTGATGTGTTGAGGAGGAGATCTCTAAAGAAAACACAACTTAGACACTTTACTGTTCAAATAACACACGTTTATTCTCCTGAATAATTCATGTTGGGGATCAAACACGAGGATTCGCTCTAAACATCATTTTTATGAGCTGGATTGATTTTCTGTGGCAATCACTGGTATTGAAGCCCGTATATTGATCTGATCATCAGGCTTGACCCACTGCGGGCTGTGATTGGGGGTCATTAGTGCTGAGAGTTTTGGATCTTTCCGATAAAGAGGAAATTAGAGGATTTTGGCTCCTGAGATTCGTCCTTATAGTCTTCTGTGTGCAGCGTTTCAGTTCAGCTCTGAGAAAGAAGTGGCCTTTGGAATACACACACACACACACACACACACGCGTTTGTTTTGCTATGCTTGTGAGCACATTCCATTGGCTTAATGGTTTTTATACTTTACAAACTGTATATCCTCTACGCTAACCCATCACACACACACACACACACACACACACACACACTTACCCGACTTGCTGGTAGAACTAAACTGATTCTGAATGACTGTGTGAAGATCCATATTATTGTTTCAGCTGATCAGCGTATCCGCATCCGTCTGTGTTTCCCGGGAATATCTGAAGAGGTCAGCTGTGTGTGTCTATTTCCGGGTTACGACGTCTCCATGGAGATGATTGATGGGGTCAGTGTGACCATAATTTCCATGCCACCTGCCTCTTTCAGTCTCACGTGCGTCTTTCCTGAGTCGCTCTCATCCGTAAACCTAGTGAACGTCCTCAGGAAACACAGGGTGTGTGTGTGTGTGTGTGTGTGTGTGTGTGTGTGCACAGATGAACCATTTCCCTTCTAGTCCCCAGGTCACCGTTAGGGTTTCCTCTCTCACAAACACACTGCAGGACCGTCACAACTCTTGACTGCAGTCACGTTTGTGTGTGTGTGTGTGTGTGTGTTGGTCCGTCAGTACATCTTATAATGTCGCAGTAAGTTTTGCTTTTTTTACATTTCATCTTTCTGCCTTTCTCTTGTTGACATTACATGATCTTGTGGTTGATGTACTGTAGCTACGCTGCATATCGCATGTTGGGTTAGGCGTCACATGGGGAAGTTGATCCATTTTGAGTCAGAAATATTTGTTTTTTATGTGGGATTCAGATTAGTCTAGTTCTGTTGTAAAATGGTTGAACATTTTTGAATACATTTTTTAAATTTTAAAGCTATCACTTATTTTAGTTCTACTTTACTAGCTAAGTAACTACACCAAATTTTGACATTTAGTTGCAGAGTTACTTATACTTAAACCTTATTTTTATTTTTTTTTTCTGGGGCAAGTTGTCAAAGTGTTTTATATCTTGTAATTTGGTAGAATGTATATAAAGTAATACGTTCATAATTTTATTAAAATTAAAATTTTGCGGAAAAGTCAACTGTATAATACTGTGAGTAGAATTTTCCATTTGTTTTACTTTAAGGTTTTTACTTTAATATTAGTTACAGTAAACAGTGTGACAACTAGCCCCAGTCTTACATGTGCAGTATAAGGAAGGGAAGTGTGTATTTTATAACTGCTCATTTTAATTACATCTACATGTGTGTGAATATGTGGTTTTAATGGATGTGTTTTGCAGTATAAAATATTTAAGTTTATGTGTGTGTGTGTGTGTGTGTGTGTTGAGTTCAGTTGTTTGCAAGACTTGCATTTTTCTTGTTTTTGCTCTCTTCTTATAATCTAACTTTGATCCATAATAACAGTAATGTTGTTTGAATGTTTGAATTAAGTTACAGCATTTTTACAGCATAATTTACCAATTAAAAATGTTACCATCAATTTTAAATTCTGAAAAAAATGAAGAAAAGTCAAGCCACATTTATTTCTATAGTGCCTATACAGTGCAGAATCTATATATAGTGCTTTATACAGTGACGAACGTTTCAAAGCAGTTTCACAGAAGAATAATGATGTCTTTTCTCTGTGTTTCTGTCTCATTTTACAGCACAAATATGGAAATATTAAGAAGATATTAAGTCTTGTTTATTGAAAAATATTTATAAAATTAAGTGAGTTTGTGCTTAAAATTGCAAGAACAAATTTCTTGTTCTTGTGTGTGTGTGTGTGTGTGTGTGTGTGTGTGTGTGTGTGTGTGTGTGTGTGTGTGTGTGTGTGTGTGTGTGTGTGTGTGTGTGTGTGTGTGTGTGTGTGTGCGAAACATGTTGACGCCACCCAACCTGTAAAAAACCCTTTTTATCGTGCCTGCTCTTTCTTTGTTTAATTTGCTCAGAGTGTGTGAACTTGTCTTTATTTGCTCACTTGCATGTGTGTGCATGCGTGTGTGTGTCGGTGTGGATGTGTGTGTTCCCGAGGGTAATGTACTTTTGTAATTACTGGTTACTGTTCCTTTTCTCTGAACGCAGTCTTGATTAAACTGAGTGTTAAATGAAAGTGCTCTGGCATTCTGATCAGGTAACGACATGAATGAGTGTGTGTGTGTGTGTGTGTGTGTGTGTGATTCTCTTGAGTGCCTTAAACCTGCAAAGACGGATCTTTGTGGAACATTGATCTATGTCTCCTGATTTGATGTCTCCTGCGCTTGAGGGTTTTACGGACATAATGAAATTAAAGCCTGCAGGGAAACATCGATCACTAATGTACTCGGACTGTGTTTTAGCTTCGATCTGTCAGCCAAAGAGGAGCCGTTTTTCGAGATATCAAATCTGTCAAGGCAATGTTAACAAATGAAACCTTATTATAAAGTATTACTGTTATTTTATTAATCACTTGGAAAATTATTTTAAGTTAAAAACAAGAAAAAGTGAAAAAAAAAGTCTTGGTTTTCAGTACAAATTTTCTACAAACAATCTTAAATTAAAATATAAAAAGAGTTACTGTTATTTTATTAATCTCTTGGCAAATTATTTTAAGTTAAAAACAAGAAAAAGTTAAAAAAAAGTCTTGGTTTTCAGTACAAATATTCTACAAACAATCTTAAATTAAAATATAAAAAGAGTTACTGTTATTTTATTAGTCTCTTGGCAAATTATTTTAAGTTAAAAACAAGAAAAAGTAAAAAAAAAAGTCTTGGTTTTCAGTACAAATATTCTATAAACAATGTTAAATTAAAATATAAAAATTAAGTGACTAAACACTTAAAACCAGAAAACAATTCAATTCAAATAATCTCTTTGTTGGTTTAACCTTAAATGCGCTTAATTAAAATTAAAAATAAAAAAAATCAATAAACAAGCCTTAATATCTTCAGTTATTTTTCTTCTCAAGTAAATGTATCTTGATTTAAAAATGTACTTTTTGTAGTGCATTTATTAAGAATATTATTTCTTGCAATGCTTTTAATAACAGACTGAAACGGTCTGATGTGATGAATGTTGAAGTCTCTTCAGAGATCAATAATCAGTGTGTGCTGAAATGAGCTGTCGCTGAAACACATGATGATCAGATGTGCACATGACCCTGGCCTGAGGTCAACATGAGAACGATTGCATGATCATATTCTCTGGAAACTTCCTTTCGTCACATGAAGGTTGAAAAAAATCATTGTGACTTTTTTTATAAGAACATTTGCTGATTTTTTAAATAATTTTTGCAGGTAAATGTTATTTACTTTAGGTTATAAGACATGAACTCAATCAACATATGAACTGTTATAGTGCTTTGTTTTTTTTGCAGAATTGTGATGTTGATTGATCTTGTTTATTTACCAAATGGATAATTGTAATCTCTTTGAGATGGCGTACCGTCGGATCATCTAGTTTGAATAAGAGGTAGAGTTGCGTGTCATCAGTGTATATTTCTGAATGACAGACGCTAGTGAAGACATGTAGATGGAGAAGAGAAGCGGTCCCAGCACTGAGCCCTGAGGCACTCCAGTTGCTAGATGATTACAGTGATGGGATAAACCATGTTTCTGATTGACAGGACATACTAATAACATGTAGATGGAGAAGAGAAGCGGTCCCAGCACTGAGCCCTGAGGCACTCCAGTATCTAGATGATAACAGTGATGGATAAACCATGTTTCTGAATGATAGACGCTAGTGATGACATGTAGATGGAGAAGAGAAGCGGTCCCAGCACTGAGCCCTGAGGCACTCCAGTATCTAGATGACAACAGTGATGGGATAAACCATGTTTCTGATTGACAGGACATACTAATAACATGTAGATGGAGAAGAGAAGCGGTCCCAGCACTGAGCCCTGAGGCACTCCAGTAGCTAGATGTTGGTTCTTAGACACCTCAGCCCTCCATGATTACGAGAGGAGTACCATCCTCAGAGAAGGATGAGAGTAAAGGCTGGAATACAGTACATGGCTTTTGCTCAGATCACAAGCTTGGCGCTTTACAAAACCCGGTCTCATCCCAAGACGTCATATAACTGACGTTTTGGGACGTCTTTTGACCATACGTCAATATTCGCCTTTTTAGGGCCCCCTTAAACGTCGGTAGATGAGGTTATGGGATCCTAACTCTACCCCATACCTAAACCTAACCCGTCACCTAACTGACGTTAAAGGTAAAGCGTCAGTTGTATGACGGCCCGGGATCGCCATCTACCGACGTTTAAGGGGGCCCTAAAAAGGCGGATATTGACGTATGGTCAAAATACGCCCCAAGACGTCAGTTATATGACTTTTTGGGATGAGACTGTGTTACTTTACACGTGATCGTGTTGGGATATTAGGATATACTCGTGGATGCCATGCATGAAATAAATATGTCCGAAAACCCAGAATGCATCACTTGTTTCTTGTTAGTGTATGATGCCCAGTTTTTTTCTCTAACCACTTACAGTCAGCAAGCCTGCTGTTTGAAAACCGTTCAGATTTTAGGAGTCGTGTCATGTAATCCAGCCTTAATATATCCAAATCCTCCTAAAAATGGCTGAGCTGGGGGACGATAAACAATGGATTCTAATAGGGCCGGTGATGGTAATTGCACGCAATTTATAGAGTTATTGTCACACGGAGATGCTAGAGGATTAAGTTTACATTCATTGGAGACGAGTAGACCCCTTCCGGTCAGACAAGTCAGGTTGAGATCAGAATGACTAGCAGTAGATGTCATGAAGCAGAGACCAAGAGGAAATGAAATAATGTACCAGAGGACGTTGGGAAAGTATGTAGGTCATTACGATTGGTCCGCCTCCACCGTGTGGTGTGATTTACGAGTGTTGGTAATAGTAGGGATTTGGAAGCACATAGTAAAGCAAGGTCACCAACAGATAACAGCAAAGATTTATAAAAGAGGAAGGGAAGGAAAACGCATACGATTCACTGGTCTTTACACGATTCATCTTCATCATTTTAGTTTTTCATTCTGCCTATCATCTGGTCTATCGTTCTAAAGTATTTATTCAGTTTTTTGGTAAATTTTCTAGAGGAAATTGCCTAAAATAGGTAAAGTCCTTGAAATAAAAATAGGCAACACTTAATTTTACAGTGCCCATACTGTATTACAATAACAGTATATTATGCAGCCAAACCCTAACCTTATAGTAAGAACATGTAGTCGCTTAATAATACTCAGCGCTTAAATATATAATCACACTGTAACAATGACACCTTAAAATGACAAATTACATTACATTAAAAATATGGTAAATTGTGTGAGAGAAACCCAGAGGGTTTTAGGACCCTGATGAGCAACACAATCAGAAGCTTCCCCAGTCAAGAGAGAGAGAAAGAGAGAGTGTGTGTGTGTGCTGTCAGTGTGTTCCCCGCTGACGGCTCGAGCACACACCTCTGAGACCCGACACGAGTGTGTGTGTGTGTGTGTGTGTGTGTGCGCATGAGTGTGTATGTGTGTTCTGGTTTGTGCAGAGCTGTGACATATAGGAGGGAAAGACATGAACGC
>NC_142784.1:34680982-34728482 GCF_988280905.1 Pimephales promelas | reverse complement strand
TGACCCAGAAACACACAGCCTCATGGGAGTTGTAGTCCACCTGACCCTTCAGTCGGCCTCATACTCAGAGCCAATTATAAGACCTTCATCGCCGAGTTATTGAATCTGATGACACACTTGACTCTGAGGATTCGACTGGCTCGTCATGCTGAGGATTTGTAATTGATTGTCGTGTGTGCCGGAGTCTCGCAGGGCCGGATTTACATAATTGGAATGTACAAATTCTGAAATCAATGACGTCACTATCACAGAACGGCAGGCAAAAGCAATGTTAGATCCTTCACACAATTTACATTTATGCATAATTGACTTGCATTTAAGCTGCATTTAAGAAAAATATTGTTGACTTATTGTGCTTAGAATTTACATTTATCCAAACATTCACAAGTGAATCAATTCAATTCAACTTTATTCGCCATGCATACAAATACTAGGAATTTGATTTGGTCTTCTCCATGTAGACAACACACAGTAAAACAGAAAGAAAAGAAAACAAGGACAAAAACACAATAGAAGGACATTATGAGCCATAAGTTAATATGAATGAATATAAATAGTGTTGTATTAAATAAAAACAGAGTACAACGTATAACAGGTAATGCAACATTCACAACATTTTAAAATGCTCGAGTTACAGTACGTGACACAACATTCTAAAACGCTTGAGTCACGTGACTCGCAACATTCTAAAACGCTCGAGTCACGTGACTCGCAACATTCTAAAACGCTCGAGTCACATGACTCGCAACATTCTAAAACGCTCGAGTCACGTGACTTGCAACACTCTAAAACGCTCGAGTCACATGACTCGCAACATTCTAAAACGCTCGAGTCACATGAATCGCAACATTCTAAAACGCTCGAGTCACGTGACTCGCAACATTCTAAAACGCTCGAGTCACATGACTCACAACATTCTAAAACGCTTGAGTCACGTGACTCGCAACATTCTAAAACGCTCGAGTCACATGACTCGCAACATTCTAAAACGCTCGAGTCACATGACTCACAACATTCTAAAACGCTTGAGTCACGTGACTCGCAACATTCTAAAACGCTCGAGTCACGTGACTCGCAACATTCTAAAACGCTCGAGTCACATGACTCACAACATTCTAAAACGCTCGAGTCACGTGACTTGCAACACTCTAAAACGCTCGAGTCACATGACTCGCAACATTCTAAAACGCTCGAGTCACGTGACTTGCAACACTCTAAAACGCTCGAGTCACATGACTCGCAACATTCTAAAACGCTCGAGTCACGTGAATCGCAACATTCTAAAACGCTCGAGTCACGTGAATCGCAACATTCTAAAACGCTCGAGTCACGTGACTCGCAACATTCTAAAGTGCTCGAGTCACGTGACTCGCAACATTCTAAAACGCTCGAGTCACGTGACTCGCAACATTCTAAAGCGCTCGAGTCACGTGAATCGCAACATTCTAAAACGCTCGAGTCACGTGAATCGCAACATTCTAAAACGCTCGAGTCACGTGACTCGCAACATTCTAAAGCGCTCGAGTCACGTGAATCGCAACACTCTAAAACGCTCGAGTCACATGACTCGCAACATTCTAAAACGCTCGAGTCACGTGAATCGCAACATTTTAAAACGCTCGAGTCACATGACTCACAACATTCTAAAGTGCTCGAGTCACGTGACTCGCAACATTCTAAAACGCTCGAGTCACATGACTCACAACATTCTAAAGTGCTCGAGTCACGTGACTCGCAACATTCTAAAACGCTCGAGTCACGTGACTCGCAACATTCTAAAACGCTCGAGTCACGTGACTCGCAACATTCTAAAGTGCTCGAGTCACGTGAATCGCAACACTCTAAAACGCTCGAGTCACATGACTCGCAACATTCTAAAACGCTCGAGTCATGTGACTCACAACATTCTAAAACGCTCGAGTCACATGACTCACAACATTCTAAAACGCTCGAGTCACATGACTCGCAACATTCTAAAACGCTCGAGTCACATGACTCACAACATTCTAAAACGCTCGAGTCACGTGAATCGCAACATTTTAAAACGCTCGAGTCACATGACTCACAACATTCTAAAGTGCTCGAGTCACGTGACTCGCAACATTCTAAAACGCTCGAGTCACGTGACTCGCAACATTCTAAAGCGCTCGAGTCACATGACTCGCAACATTCTAAAACGCTCGAGTCACGTGACTCGCAACATTCTAAAACGCTCGAGTCACGTGACTCACAACATTCTAAAACGCTCGAGTCACGTGACTCGCAACATTCTAAAGTGCTCGAGTCACGTGACTCGCAACATTCTAAAACGCTCGAGTCACGTGACTCGCAACATTCTAAAGCGCTCGAGTCACGTGAATCGCAACATTCTAAAACGCTCGAGTCACGTGAATCGCAACATTCTAAAACGCTCGAGTCACGTGAATCGCAACATTCTAAAACGCTCGAGTCACGTGAATCGCAACATTCTAAAACGCTCGAGTCACGTGACTCGCAACATTCTAAAGCGCTCGAGTCACGTGAATCGCAACACTCTAAAACGCTCGAGTCACGTGACTCACAACATTCTAAAACGCTCGAGTCACGTGAATCGCAACATTTTAAAACGCTCGAGTCACGTGAATCGCAACATTCTAAAACGCTCGAGTCACTTGACTCGCAACATTCTAAAACGCTCGAGTCACATGACTCGCAACATTCTAAAACGCTCGAGTCACGTGACTTGCAACACTCTAAAACGCTCGAGTCACATGACTCGCAACATTCTAAAACGCTCGAGTCACGTGACTCGCAACACTCTAAAACGCTCGAGTCACATGACTCACAACATTCTAAAACGCTCGAGTCACGTGACTTGCAACACTCTAAAACGCTCGAGTCACATGACTCGCAACATTCTAAAACGCTCAAGTCACATGACTCACAACATTCTAAAACGCTCGAGTCACGTGACTCGCAACATTCTAAAACGCTCGAGTCACGTGACTCACAACATTCTAAAACGCTCGAGTCACGTGACTTGCAACACTCTAAAACGCTCGAGTCACATGACTCGCAACATTCTAAAACGCTCAAGTCACATGACTCACAACATTCTAAAACGCTCGAGTCACATGACTCACAACATTCTAAAACGCTCGAGTCACGTGACTCGCAACATTCTAAAACGCTCAAGTCACATGACTCACAACATTCTAAAACGCTCGAGTCACGTGACTTGCAACACTCTAAAACGCTCGAGTCACATGACTCGCAACATTCTAAAACGCTCAAGTCACATGACTCACAACATTCTAAAACGCTCGAGTCACGTGACTCGCAACATTCTAAAACGCTCGAGTCACGTGACTCACAACATTCTAAAACGCTCGAGTCACATGACTCACAACACTCTAAAACGCTTGAGTCACGTGACTTGCAACACTCTAAAACGCTCGAGTCACATGACTCGCAACATTCTAAAACGCTCAAGTCACATGACTCACAACATTCTAAAACGCTCGAGTCACGTGACTCGCAACATTCTAAAACGCTCGAGTCACGTGACTCGCAACACTCTAAAACGCTCGAGTCACATGACTCGCAACATTCTAAAACGCTCGAGTCACGTGACTTGCAACACTCTAAAACGCTCGAGTCACATGACTCGCAACATTCTAAAACGCTCAAGTCACATGACTCACAACATTCTAAAACGCTCGAGTCACGTGACTCGCAACACTCTAAAACGCTCGAGTCACATGACTCACAACATTCTAAAACGCTCGAGTCATGTGACTCACAACATTCTAAAACGCTCGAGTCACGCGACTCGCAACATTCTAAAACGCTCAAGTCACATGACTCACAACATTCTAAAACGCTCAAGTCACATGACTCACAACATTCTAAAGCTTAACATGAAAACCATGTGATGTCATGTGAAGGCTATGAATTGTAACTATAGCAACAGATATGTTACACTTGTTGGTTTAAAGTCTTTAGGTGTTCGACGAATAGATCACAGCTGTAAGACTGACAGAATTAAACGTACAGTAGCTACAATGAAAGTTGGTGGACATCTCTCTCTCTCTCTCTCTCTCGTAAAGAGTGTTAACAGATGTAGTTTAACTGGTGTGGCGTTCAGGGGCTTGTAAAAGAATCGGTCCGTTTCTTCCGCTGAGATTTATGCACCGCTTAAATACATTAGCAGAATAAAATCACCTCTGCTTTATACTTTAAACAGCTCATATACTGTAGCAGTGAGTGTGTGTGAAAGAGTGTGTGAGTGTATTTCTTGTAATGTTTACACTTCATCAATAGCCTCGTAGCTGAAATGAAGTCTATAAACAAACCATAGTTTAGTGTATTTATATATATCCTGTTGTTTAATGGGTTTTACTGAACATTGTTTTTTAGTTACTGATTCTTAAAAGGTTACGTTTAGTCCATCATGATTCTGAATATTTGTTTTAGTACCATTTTCCATGTGTCAAGGCGTTGCTATGCACTTGCTAGGGTGTTTTCTGGTGTATTGTGTGCTGTGCTATTGCTAACATCGCATTACACTCAACTTTAACACGTCAAGAGGTTTGATCATATCAATATCAGCACTAGTACTAGTGGAGATTGACTATCAATAATGAAAAAATATAACTACTGACACACACACACACACAGCTGTATCTGCAGTGACAGGCACAAGCGTTCATGTAACTGGATTTAGCTGTTTTCCTTCATGCTGTGTTAAAGAGTGCCGTAAGATTCCCACTGGCGGGAGAAACAGAGCCAAAGGGGGAACGAGTAAAAATACCCACACAAAAGAAGACCGAAGCGCTCGCAGCATTAATCGCTAGTCTGTGAAAGAAGCTCCATTGAGCAGCTCGCCTCCGGAGGCTCCATACAACACACACTTTCTCTGAGTACAGAGAGACACAACGAGCAACACTTCCTCGCCAGCTGCGCTAACTCTCTGACACACAATATTCTAGTACAACCCGAGGGTTCTTGACTCCGTTTTAAATGGGGCCTATAATCCCCTTTTTAGCAGATGTAAAATAAGTCTCTGGTGTCCCCAGAGTGTGTATGTGAAGATTTAGCTGAATATACCACACAGATACTTTGATACTAGCATGTTCTAATTGTCACTTTTCTTTGGGCCCTTTAAATGCAAATGAGCTGCTGCTCCCGGCAAAGAGAGGGCGGAGCTACAAGAGCTACAATGTGCGTCACACACGCACTGAACATTTCTAAAACTTTTTTATCTTTTATCGAACTAAAATCTTCAAACCGGAGTCAAACAAAGATGGAGAGACTCAAGAAGAAGTGACGATAAAAATAAAAAATAAGATAAAAAATGTAGTTAAAAAAAGTGAAGTCATAATCAACCACCCCTTAAAAGAACGTGTTCTTCTTAAAATATTGCATAATACTTTCATTTTTAATGGGTTATTAAAACATTTTTTAGTGATAAAATATATTTACGAGCTGCTTCATTCATAAAATTGAATTTTAAAAAATGAATTAGAACAAGAATATCTCAATATATTTGGCCGTGACGAAGAAACTAATTTATGGCGATGAAAGAAAAACAGGAAGTGTGTTATAACTCCTGCAAACATTGACTGATTTTTTTTATTAAACTTCAGCTGTGTTCAACGTAAGAGGCCGATCATATATTGTGAGTTAAAGTTATAGCGCCACCAACTGGCAGCAGGAAGTGTGTCACTTTCAAAATGTTTTGAAATCACCCTCTTATTTTTGCCCGATTTGACAGTGCAGATGTAGACCTGTGAAGGAATTATTGATATCTCAAATACTGTTGCCATGACAACACGTCAAATTTGTTAGCATCAAATTGCTTGAAACTCGACACACACATCGGAGCTGTCAACACTGGCAAAGCCTTAGAAACGTTGTGGAGAAAAGGCTCTATAGCGCCCCCTTTTGACTAAAGTGGGCAATTAGTTTTGCCAACATTCACCAAACTCTCTACATGTATTGTTCTCGTCGAACTGGACGACTTTCTCATTTACAGTCATTAGCTCTGACCAAGTCAGACATTTTTGTTTGAATGTGATTTTTTTTTTTAAATCAAGCTGTACATTTTTAATTACTGCTCCAAAGGGCTTCATATGATTCACATTAAACTTTCTCAACATGATGCCAATATATTGAAGATGCTTATTTGTAAACGGGTATTGGACACTTTGAACAGTGTCGCCATGGTGAGGTATTAATTCAATGACAAAAAGGTAAACTGGAAAAGTCTCATATCTTCTAAATAATAAAATATACACCATTTATTTCAACAAAAAGTAATGTAAATAAAAAGTCAAAAATGTTTTATTCTATTTTATGATTGATGCATTACGTGCAAGTTTTGTACAATCTGGTAAAAAAATTAAAATCAAATCAAAGGTAATACATAGTATAACCAGTAGCATAGGCCTATTTTTAAACAGGGTTGAGACAAAATAATTTTATTAGGTATTGCATTTGGATTTGGTGTATTTAATGGAGTCCTTTTATATTTACCCACTTTAAAATGCTCATTCCCCATTATACACAGTTGCCCTAAAGCCACCGGGTGAGGACTGGGGCCCGGCATGGCTGCATATATAAAATATAATTTTATATATAATTTTATATATTTAATTTTATATATATATATATATATATATATATATTTAATTTTAGGTAATGTTTTTGTCAGTTTTAATAGTTTTTGTTTTTATTTTAGTACATCAATTTAAACTAAATTAAAATCAGAAAATATGCATTTTGTATATTTTTATTTCAATATTTGATTTCAAGTAGTGAAAATGTTTTTTTCATGGTCTTAGTTTCAGTTTTAGTTTAGTTAAATATAATAACCCTGAAGACTGTGTGCAGTATAACACATGACCAGAGTGCTTTACAACACACCATAAAAGACATCAGAATATCATAAACAGAGAAATGAGACTGACACGCAGATGCAAGGAGATCTGCAATTAGAGACATACGTTAAAAGTCACATAAAGAACATTGAAATGGAACTGAAGTGAATTGAGAGAGACAGACAGATAGAGAGAGAGAGAGACAGACAGATAGAGAGAGAGAGAGACAGATATAGGACAGGGAAGAGGGAATGAGTCGGTGTCCTTGTAGAGAACAGATCACATAATCATCTCTCTTTTAATAACCTATTTTCCCTTAAACTCTCCCATTTCTCTTTCCCCCGTCTCCTCCTTGTCTTCTCATGTGAGTGTGTGTGTGTGTGTGTGTGTGTGTGTGTGTGTGTGAATTGAAAGTGATGCATGATGGATGTTAGAATGAATGAAAGATTCAAAAACCTAACTCAGTTTCTGTTTTTTCCGTCTCTCTGTGCATCAGTTAATGGCCTAATGATCAGGCCATTTAATTATGAATGAGAGAGGAAGATTATTCCAGCTTGTGTCTGTGAGATGTGTGGTTGTAAAGCATGCTCAGTCATTATTCACTCAGTGTGAATGTGAATTCATGGCTGCAGGAGTGTAAACTGAATTGAATTTGAAGTGAATCCGTAATGAGTGTGAACACAAGAAATGAGGCCTGATATCCATTGACAATTATCCTGTGGTTTCTCACTGTGAGCCGCAGGGAACACACACACACACCGAATTCAACCCACATTGCAAATCAGGTTTATTGGCAACATTTACAGACGTTCAGCTGTTTGCAATGAATGAACAGATGAAATAAAAGTAATAGAAAAAGCTCAACACAACAAATGTTTCCCCAAAATTTTCTGAAAATGCTGCTTTTAATTACTTCTGCAGTTTCAAAATGATTCAACCCCTGAATAGGATTCCTCACAAAAGCGCAAATCTGCAACACAGGTGTAGTCTGACTAATCAAGGGCTTCATTAGTTGCACCAGGTGTGCTTGAGCTACACTGTAAAAAATATCCGTGATTTTAACAGTAAAAGACTGTAAAAATGCTACAGTGCAAAACTGTTAATTGGTAAACAGAAAGTTTCCGTACTTTATACGGTAAATAACTGAGATATAATTTTACAGTAAAATACCGTTAAATTTACAGTATTTGAAAGTGAAAAGGAACAAATCGTTGTATAATTTACAGTGAAAAACTTACCGTAAATTTAACTATAAATTTATAAACTGTAAATTTAACTATAGTTCCTCATAGTTTTATTGTTTTTTTCTAATCAGTTATGTGCATTAGGGTTTTATGTTACATTTAATGTTGTTAAATTAATGTTTATTGCATTTTTTAATTTCATGATGGTGTTTAATGTTTGTGTGAATGGCACTGTGCAGCTTCTTTATATAAGTATATAAGTATTACTTAAATAAGTAATCACTTATGATGAGCTCATCACTCTCATCACTGCTGTGATGATTGATGGTTGTCAGTGTATTACAATGGTCTAAAACAGATATCAATAAGTTGGTAAATCAACATTTTATCAGAAAATAAAATACGGTTTATTACTGTAAATTTTAAGTTAAGTCTGTAAAAACATTAACGTTCCAACTGTATTTTTAACGGTAAAGTTGTTTTTTTACCGTAAAATTTACGGTTTATTTTTTATAGTGTAGAACACATGAAATATATACCAACTACAGTATATCTAATATCTAAGAACTCCCTGCGCATTCATGGATAAGCAATCCATGAAACCGAACAGATCCAACATGAATGTAATGCAGATATCATTAATTTAAGATTTTAAAGTACAACAAAATTCGAGAATTTATTGTGATTCAAGGGGATCAGAAGGCCAAACCCTGACTGAGACAGGTGGAGCTGGGGAGGGAGGAGGGCAACCTGCTGAGAGTCACCGATGATTATTATCTATTATTAAAGGTTTTATTATTAGTTTAAATATTTTTTTCATTTTAATTTTAGTTAAGGTTTAATTAATAAAACTGACTGCATTTTTGATCATTAAAAAAATAAAATAAAATAAAACGTCCACGCCCCAACTATGGTATTGTATGAATATCTGAACATACAATTTATTAAAAGATAGAACAGGCCCTCTGCTTTATCTAGATTCATGCTTTCTTTTTATCAGCAGTTCAATGTGGGTAGGTTTCATTAAAACAAGAAAACGGAAAAAAAAAACCCATTAAAATAAAGAGTTCGTCTGGATGAGATTTGATAATAACTCTGCTGAGACGGTCACGGACGTAACTGTATTGTGTGTGTGTGTGTGTGTGTGTGTGTGTGTGTGTGTGTGATTAATGGATCGCTCTTTCCTTTGAGTCTCAGACACCATAATTATCAACAACCCAATGCTGTGGGTCAATCACACACGGTTTGTGTTTGAGATAAAGTGCAATCATGGAGGGTAATAGATTTTCACACACACACACACACACACACACACACACACACACACACACATACCTGAGCGAGGTCTTAGAGTGCAAGAGTTGTCGTGTAACTGTAAACCTCTGCGAATATAAACGAGATACACCGATTCTTTGTTTCTCATTTTAATTATCACTTGATGGAGATTATTGTGTGTGTGTGTGTGTGTGTGTGTTTGACACGTCTGTTTCAGCAGGAGGTTTCGTGTTTCAAACCCCAGTTACATTAGTCACAGTGGTATGTGTGTGTGTGTGTGTGTGTGTGTGTGTAACTGAGAGAGAGAGAGCGTGTTTGTGTGTGTGTGCGTGTGTGTGTGTGTGTGTGTGCGTGTGTGTGTGTGTGTGTGTGTGTGTGTGTGTGTGTGTGTGTGTGAGTGCTGCAGGATTGTTTTACTGGCCGCAAGCGGATTCTGTGCTGAATCGAAGCCTCGTTTATTTTCTCTTCATTTCTTAGGTGAATATTATCCTGTTATTTCAGATTAAACTGTAGAAGCTGAACTCTTGAAATAGTGTTTCTGAAAATCAGTTCTATTTCAAACAAACCCTGTTCTTTTAAACTTTATATTCATCAAAGAATCTTACAAAATATAATGTATCACAGTTTCCACAAAAATATCAACACTGATAATAATCATAACTGTTATTGATCATCAGATCCTCATATTAGAGTGATTTGTGAAGGGTCATGTGACACTGAAGACTGGAGTAATGATGATAAATGACACTTTACTGTATATTCACATAGAATATAATAATATTTTCAATCAAATGTATGCAGCTTTGGTGAGCAGAAGAGACACTTTTGAAGGATCGGAGTCAGAATATCGTGGAGTTGAACTCTTTTGACCCTAGCAACTCCCTAGCAACGCTCTTGTAGCACTTAGCAGCTTTTAGCACCCAGTAGCAGGTGTGAAATCCACACACACACACACACACACACACACACACACTCACTCATGATCTGAGGAGTTTTCCACTGACCCTCAGGCTTATAGGGCACTGATGTACCGGGGCTTATGGGTAACGAAGTCCAGCCACCAGAGCCCTGATCTCCAGCAGGACCTGAGGAGCCGTCTCTGATTAATCAGGCTCTGAACACTCGTTCTCTCTCTTGCTTTTGTTTTTAGCAGTTTAGTGTGTTTTTCCGCCGTATCGTGTTTGAACTCAGAGCTCAATCTCTCTCTTTCTCTGCTGTGTTTATTTTAAGACGTGAAATAAACACAGGTTTTATCCGCCGTGTGTTAATGGAGGATGCTGGGTTTTCTTTGAAGAGCTCTTGACTGGCAAACTAAATCACCGGTGCAAATGTCACCGTTCTCGGGATGCTCGGACTCACATTTGGAGGGATGAACAGAATACTTTCATCCTGCCGTCCAGATTAACGGGCTCTTCACTCCTCTTTCTCTCCGCGTTTTTAAGTTTTTCTCGCCTCATGACTCATGGCATCGGCTGCTGTCGTCGTGACAACCGTATAACCGCATCGTTACCGTAGAGACGGCAGCTTTGCCCCCTCCGAGGGGATAGATAGAGTGTGTGTGTGTGTGTGTGTGTGTGGTGTCATTTCTGAGCTGCCGTCTGTGAACTAACATGCCATATGTGAGAGAAACTTGCAGACTGAGACATAATCCATGATTTAATAACAGAAAGCAAGAATGATAATCCGACCTCTTCGTGCATGAAAATATGATGGCAAAGTTAGCCTGACAGAAATCCAAAAGAGTAATATTCAGATATGCAGAAATAATGGTGAACTGTAATCAAATAGCAAGATAAACTGAGACATGAAATGAACACAAAAGATGGGTCCAAGCTTTAGGATGTAACTTTTATTTGATGTACTAGATCTCCTGTCTAACGTCACTCATCCACTACTACCGTATTGTCTATAATACACACTTCCAGACACGTTAACACGATCTTATTGTTACTCTGAAATTGTTCAGTCTAGTTCACTAGCCGTTCTCATTATCATATTATACATTCATCTATGTTGACATTGCTGATTGAGAAAGTTACAGGAATAGTTAGAGAAATACCAAATGCTAAATACCTCATATAATACCTAATGCGAAATACCTCATATAATCTTCCTATTATAAATATAGATAAAAGTGTAATTTAAGTGTTTGTATAGCTACAAAACAGTTAATTATTACCTTCATATTAGGCTAATGAAGCCCAACTAGACTCCCATAGTTTACAGCATTAGTTACGAGATTTGATTCCCTTGAGAAAAATGGCCATTTATTGTAACTGATATCCAAAATAATCAATATTGAATCGGATCGAATCGAATTGCAAGCTTTTTTGCAAGCGAATCGAATTTTTTTCTAGCTGACTAACGAGTTTATGTGGGTTTTCTGAGGTAAATATGACGATGACATTGATTACAAGCTGTTTAACTGACGTCTTTCCACGGTTGAAACGCTGATTGAGCGAATCAATGTGTCATGATCCGGATTTGGATAAGTTGTACTCTATCTTTAACACACTTTCAGATGCTCATTCATGTTTAACTGGTATTATTAAGACGGAAGAGAGATCAGCGCTGCTGCTTCTCCAGAGCGATCTCACGCCACAGCGACAAAACGCTATTTATGTTTTTGAATTTATAAAGAAAATGGACGTAATTTGACAATTGAGACTTTGTTTCATATCAATAGTAACAAAGGACAAAGATTATTGCGATTTTTTTTTTGGATGCGCGCAGCCGCGATACAATGATCCATTCATTCAAATGAAACAGGATGACTAATCGATTCTTGAGATTTAAGAATCGATATCGGTTCGTAAAAATGAGAATCGATTAATATCGAGAAATTGATATTTATTACCCAGCCCTAATTACTGTAGGGTTACAGTGGGAGTTTACATGAGTTTCTAGCATGTTGTGTGACGCTTTCTCCGGTGTGTGTAAGTCTCAGTGTGGACCATGCAATCTGAAACATCACCAATAGAGGCCGCTAAAAAATACATATAGCACCTTTAAAATAGCTTTGGGAGTCAGAATTCAGGTCTGTGTGTGTGTGTGTGTGTGTGTAGAGGTGAATAACAGCACATGGTTCTCCTAGAGAAATAAACTCTTAACCGGAGATGACAGGAGCGCTCAGATATTGTTACGGAGATGAGAAATAAAACTCATTTTATCGCTGTCAGAGTGAATGAAACTCAACATGGGTTCATCAAAACAACCAGCAAACTCTCTGTTTCTCTTTTATGACAGACTTTCCTATTTTCAACACAAATGTCCCTAAATGTTATAGAAATTGTAAACAAAATAGGTTTCTCAAATTTTTTTTTACTCCGAAATTGCTAGTAAATTTCACAAATAATTACGAATAAATGGCAAGTAACATGAAAGTTTAAAGCAAAAAGACTAAAATAGCATTTTCTTGTTAACCTATTAAAACCGGATCACACATCTGTGTGTGTTTACCTTTAAGACCGGATCGCGCATCTGAGCGTAACGGCAAACGCATCGGCAATCATTTTGAGTGGTGTCTGCTTTTGATTCCATGTATTTATCTGCTATAGAGCCTGAGAAATGAAGATTTTAGTAGGCTTTCACAAATTTTGACAAATATTTCTGGAAACCAAGGGAGGGGGTTTCAGAAAAGTACTTTTAGCTGGTGTTTTAGGCCTAAATGGGTTAAACGCACTTCAATAATCTTTACAATTTAGAAAAATCTTTTTTACAGCGTGTAATAAAACAGTAAATTTACTTTTAGTTTATTATCTAACAAGCCTTCATTTGATCTTAGATCTTACTAATCCTGATTCAGAAATGATCTTTAGCAGTTTATCACCAACTTTCTCTCGTTTCCGATTCTTCAATCAAGATGCTTTCACTGAGCTGGTAAAATGCTATGTGGAATTAAGTCTTGTTTTTTGAGGAAAAAAATCCAAATGAAGTGAGTTTGTGCTTAAAACAAGAAAAAGATCTGCCAGTGGGGTCAGAAAAATAACCGTGTTTCTGTTTGAATAAGATCATGACACCATGATTGGCAGATCATTTTGCTGGTTTTGGACTGGAAACAACACCAAATACTGTCATCATGGTTTCTTTGAGATTTCTGCTTTGGTTTACAAACCGAGTTTTACTTTGTATGCTGTTTTCGGTTTGGGAAATGTAGTGTGTGTGTGTTATAAGTCCTCTTCTTGGTCCTGAACGCCTCACGAGTATCTCTGGAATCTCTATTAGGTTTCATTTCCCTGCAGTCGAAGCCAAAGGCTCGGAGATTGCGTCGCTATCCACCTGTCATCTTCTCGTTACCGCGGCGACAGGCTCCCTGGTGATGGTTGCCGGGCTGCTGGTGGAGATTCGCTGCGCTGTCAGGATGCGTTTCTTCGGTCGCCACGGGAACAGAGCCGGAGATGGCAGCACATATGTGTGTGTGGATCACAGAGCATGTTGGAATGTAACTGCAGTGTGTGTGTGTGTGTTTTAGTTCAATGATTTTTAACTGGTTTTGCTTCTGAGATTTTATCAAGTGTTTTGTGCAAAGGTCATTATTTGACCTTTAAACTAAACTTTGACATGATTATTGATTGGCTGATTAGTTCATTAGCGTCATGTTTGAGTCTCTGGCTTTGGGATTTCTCTCGATTGTGTTTTATTGCGTGTAAATCTGTATTTAATGCAGTCTTTTCGTCGGTTTGATTGGACACACAAGCTTTGAAATCCGCAGCTAAAGATACGAGTTTTGCTTATGCAGTTATTATCTAGTTGTTTACCATTGTTTTCATCATTTCTATATCAGAACAGATTTTTTAATTACAGATATCTTACATTTAAAATGTATTTTAATATTTAAAATAATAAAAATATCATATTTAGTTTGCGCTTTAAATGCAGAAGAGTCAGAAAAACCCTTTGAAAAGTTTGTTTTAAGCATTAACTCAAACTCAAAGTGTGTGTGTGTTAGTTCAGTGATTCTGGTTTTGCTTCTGGACTTTTATGGGTCATTATTTGACCTTAAAATCAAACTTTGAAATGTATTAATATGCTTTTTATTCCCTTAACATCAATTAATATTGACATGGTAGATTCTGAGTCTCTGGTTTCATCATTTCTCTTGAGTTTGTCAGTGTTTTGTTGCGCTGTAAATATCTTCTTTCGTTGGTATTTCTGTCTATATTAGTCCAGGCGTCGACTGAGTACTAAAATACTGAAAAATACTAAAATCTGAACTAAAAATATACTAAAATACTAAAAACTAAAATACTGAGATAAATACTGTAGTTTGACTGGACACACCAGCTTTGAATTCAGCAGGTTTTGCTCTTATAACTCTTGATTTATTATCTAATCGTTATCAGTGTTTATCAGAGCCGTTTCTAAGAGCTTGCAAAATCAAGAAAAATTGAATTTTTTCCATTTTGTCCATATTTGTCCCCATCTGCGCTGTAAAATCCCCGAACTAAAGATTACTCATGATAGTAAGTTTGTGTTTACATCCAGAAGAGTCAGGAAAAACCCTTTGAAATGTTTATATTTCAGATTGTGTTAAGCGTAAACTCAGTTAATATTGAGATATCTAATATAGATATATCTTCTATCCATGTTCGTCACTCCTGTAAACTGTGGTTTTGATGAGATATTCTGTCGTCTGAGTGGAAACCGGTCGTAACCCTGTGTATTCTCACTCAGAGAGACTCCAGAACAGATGATGCTCCACCTGAGAGAGTGTGTGTGTGTGTGTGTGTGTGTGTGTGTGGAGATGTTTGAACTGACCCGAGTGTAGAAACACAATCCAGCCGCACATCACCGCTTCTCTTCGACCCTGCGGGGTTTCTGATTATATAATGCAGTGTGTGCAGAGATTAAATGTGGAAAGGTGACATACACAGGGTTTAAACAGCACACACACACACACACACACACACACAACTTTATGGAGACGTTTCTCTGCTCACTGTTAATGTTGAATCTGATTCCTGAAGCGGAAGTTTTCAGGGCTGTAAAACTCAAATGATGCATTTAATACTGCCGCTGTGTGTGTGTGTGTGTGTGTGTGTGTGTGTGGGGCGCAGCATCTTAACCCCCCGCGTGCGTCTCCGACTTTCAGCAGAAGTTTGTTCTTCTGTCGCAAGACACAAAAAGCCGAGTGTGTGTTCGTCCTCCCACTGCTGGAATAAAAAGGAAACAGAAGTTCCCGCTGTCTTCCTCCGTCATCGCTCTGCTCCGTATCCGTGGCAACCCCTCCTCCCTCATCGAACTCGCGGAGACGGCTTTCAGAACGACTGTGACGTCACTCCATCAGGCCACCGGAGCAAACGCTTGTGTCCTTCACACACACACTCACGTGTGTGTTCGTTCAGTGACTCCAGTAGTGTGTCCTTGACGATTGTTCTTTCTCTTGATTATTTATTCGCTTTAGTGCGACCTTGAGTTTTAGAACGCCATACTCTCTGCTGATTGGCCGGTCGAGTACAGGAATGATTCCTCCACAGACTCGACTAGCCGATCGCCGAGATGGAGGATTTTGAGTGTGGAATGGCTGTCGAGTGGAATATTTACGGAGCGAAGGGTCATATCTCATGAATATGAGATGAGTTTATTTACATAGAATATCATTTCTCTTTGAATATTGAATGAAAGATTTGCATAGCGATGTAAAGTGCCATCTGGAATCATCTCTGCTCATGCAAACACACACACACACACACACCTGTGAACAAGGAGAAGTAAACCTGCTGTTTGTTTCTTAGAGGCTATTTAACTTAGCAAAGGATTATGGGAAATGTAGTTCTCAAAGGACACCATGAATGTAGTTCACTTCTTTGAATCAGATTTAAATGCAGGACGCTCTTTAACACACACACACACACACACTACTGAGTTTGACTGATTCTAGTGAGGATGATCTTTATTTCTATGATCATAAATGATCATAAATATGAATGATAACCGGAACGCCGACAGGAACAGAAATGAATGCTTGTGACATTGATTGTGAGGTTCATATTTGTGTGTATGAGAAGTGAGAGTAAAGGTGTGTGTGTCGTATTGAACAGGATTTCCTATCGCTCCATGTGCGGATATTCTCATATTGTTTTGGGTCGTTCGTCAGTGACATCAACAGGAAACACTGAGACGAGCTGCATCCGTGTGTGTGTGTGTGTAATTATATAGGTGTGTAGTTTTTACTCTAAGTAAAGTTTTAATAATTGTGTGTAGTGTGTGTACACAAAGTGAATTGGATGTAGAAACAATTCTCATATTTAATTAAACACATTATTTGCATTTCGTGGTCATTGTAGAAAGTTAGAGAACTCTGAGTGAAGATTGTTTCAGTAGCATGATGAGCATCTGTTATAAATATCAAAAGAGAGACTGTAAATGATTGACAGGCAGAGAGTGCGTCTGATTGGCTGGCGGTCTGATTGGGGGCGGGCCGATCACAAAAATGTTATTAGTCTTGTTGACAAACGATCAGTTTTTGCTCAGTATTCCGACAGAGCGATGTTAATGCGAGTGTGTGTTGAGGACACAGTGTGTGTGTGTGTGTGTGTGTGCACATCTGATCCCATCCAGAGTCCAAAAATCTTGTTTTTTGACCCGATTGGCTGATATTTGTTCTTGTTTTAAGCATAAATCATTTTTATATATATTTTTTGCTTTGGCTCCCGTAAATGTATCTTGATTTAAGGATGTTTCGATGTTTGTGCTGGAAAACAAAACTAAGACAGTCAGTTCTTGGATCTCGTGTTTTCTGGAGAACAGATTTAGTTTGGTTTCGTTCGTCTGAAGAGAAAAACACAGGTTTATACATTTATACTTTAAGTAAGTATTACTATTGTATAAATACATTTATAAAGACTCATTAAGACCTGTACTTCATTATAAGAACAGTTATATATATATACTATATATTTTTTTATATAGTTACACTTATTTATATAATAAATTTACTTATATAATAACTTATAAGTCATGCATTTGCTTTTTCAATGCTCATATTCATAATCCAATAGACACTGATTTATAAATGATCAAATATAAAATAGTTCCTGAGACACTTATTGTTAGTCATTGGTTATATCTTTAATGGCTAATGTTCGCATCAGAGATCATGAATGAGAAGTTTAATTTGTTCAAATCTATATCTCATCCAGATGCATGGTAGCCGTTTGAGATTATACTTTAATAAATATTGTTCCAGTGTTTTACTAGTACATTAAAACATAAAAATATACATTTTTTAACTGTTTGGATTAATTTTAAATTAATTTGCGTTATTATTGTTCATTAGTTACATTTTAATAAATAACTTCAAATGTATCATGAATCTTCATGTTTTTTTATAAGTCTTTCAATAAGTCTATACTGGATTATTGAAAAAGCAAATGCATGACTTGTAAGTAATTGTAAAAATAAAATTAAAGTAACTATAACTGTTCTTATAATGCAGTATAGGTCTTTATAAATATATTTCTAGAATAGTAATACTGATGGAGCGATATCTCCAGATCTGGTCCAGTGTGTGTGTGTGTGTGTGTGTTTCTCGCTGTGAGTTATGATTGGCCAGCGAGACGTTTCCTCTCGGATCACAGCACAAATACTTCTCTGGATTTATGGATCTCAGCATTTTCCACACGATCTTCTTCAAACTCACCATCTGTTTATTTCTCTCCGTGTCTGTTGTCTATTAGTGTGTATCTGGAGTTTTTAAAGTGAGTGCAGTGATGGTGTGTGTGAAGGCCAAGCGGATGTTTGCATAAGATTTTACTCATTTGTTGATCTTCTTCACATCTATGGCCCCAGTGATGAGCTGGTCGATGGCCGTCAGGTGTGTGTGTGTGTGTGTGTGTGTGTGTGTTGCCAGGGGCGACTGATGACGGAACGATGGTAGTCCGCCACAATACATATTTACATTTATTTTTTTTATTATATATTTGTTCATGTTAATGTATTTGGTCTATGAATTAACCCTTTGGAAATTTTCTTCTAGAATGATGATTTTGATCAAGCTTGTATATTTAAGTTCAGTGATTTCACTTAAATGGCAATGATAATTACCTATTAATTGTTATTTAAGTGAAATTACTGAACTTAAATATACAAGCTTGATCAAAATCATCATTAAAGAAGAAAATTTCAAATGGCATTTAGAGGCTTTTGTATCTGAACTCTTCATATATATATATAGATATAGATATGTGTGTGTGTGTGTGTGTGTGTGTGTGTGTGTGTGTGTGTGTGTGTGTGTGTGTGTGTGTGTGTGTGTGTGTGTTTGTACTTCAGGTAATTTCAGTATCGTTAGAACCAAAAAGAGAAACACTGCTTGCTTGTGTGTTTGTTTGTTTGCCAGACTATGTATTTTCATCTGTAAGAATACAGCAAGGTCACTTTAAGCCTCAGGTACACACACACACACACACACGCACACACAGGCCATCCATTATCCCAGTCAAAAGATGTTTTCTCAGCTTTGTTTTTGTCCTCAGTGATGAATATCAGTCTTTAGACATATGCAGTTTGTCTCTCTCTCTCTCTCTCTCTCTCTCTGTGTGTGTGTGTGTGTGTGTGTGTGTGTTTGTACTTCCAATTACCTTAAAAGCTAGAAGTCAATGAAGATGACCTTACACACACACACACAAACACACACACACACACACACACACACACTGGTTTTTGTCTTTGAAATCTTTATTGTGCTATACAGTTTAGTCTTTTTGTTTAGGATACAGAAGAACCGTGTGTGTGTGTGTGTGTGTGTGTGTGTGTGTGTGTGTGTGTGTCTGTAGTTTATCATGTACACTTTTACACAATCAACACAAAAATTCTTCCATTTCATAGTGATGAAAAGCACGGAAAGAAAAAAAATGTAACCACCCCCACACACACACACACACACTCTCTCTCTCTCTCTCTCTCTCTCTCTCTCTCTCTCTCTCTCTCTCTCAAGTGTACTTTACTGGCATGTCTAAATAAAACTGTGTATTTGTTCTGCAGTGGCTGCGAGGCTGCATTCAAAATCTGCATTCAATAACATTAGAGCAACATGAAGTGAAATGAAAGGTTGATGTAGAAGAATAAAAAGATGAGCAGGACTGGTTTCTTTGCTCAGCTCTTGGGCTTTACGGTGTTATGAGTGAGTCTTCAGATTCTTCCAAGATATTGATTCTGCCTTCAGGGAATATTTGCTCTATTCTGTCCGAGTTATGACTTATGATGAGTTATGTGTGTGTGTGTTGATGTTCTTGTAGGAGGTTTTACACACTTCTGAATGAAGGCTCTCACTGAGATGTGCTTCCCGTTTGGTCAATTCTTGACTTCGGATTATTGCCTTTATCTAATATGTATGTAGATGTTTTCAACACTGATGATAATCAAATGATTCTTCCTCATTTGTGAAGGATCATGTGACACTGAAGACTGGAGTAATGATGATAAATTCAGGAATAAATGACACTTTCCTGTATATTCACATAGAGAACAGATGATTTGCACTGGAGGAATGTGTGTTTGATTGAGTAAATGCAGCTTTGGTGAGCAGAAGACGCTCTTTGTATCTGATTTGTGTCCGTCAGAGTTTTCTGAATCTGATTGTCTCGTCTTTTGTCTGTTTCGTCCGTTCTCATTCGCTTCACGTCTGCTCTCTCATTTATCAGAGATTGAATTCTGCCCCGTCATTCCAGAACAATTTAGATACGCTGTTGAACTTAATTGAAATATCCTTTCTCTGTCTCCCCATGCTCTCTCTCTCTCTCTCTCTCTCTTTATCTTTTCACTCCGCTGCACTTTTTCTCTCAGAATTCTCTGAGAAATGAAAGAAAAACATGTGAAATCCAATTATTTATTTTTCTGAGTGTTTTTGTCTGTTCTGCTGTCAGGATCTGTTGTTTTCTCACTCGTTTCGTTAATTAGCGTTTGTTCTGTGTTCTCTAATGAGAGGTGAAGGTCCTGTCACACACACACACACACACACACACGTCATGTCCTTCATCGCCATGGCAACTACACATTATATTCCCGCCTCGAAACGCTATTTTCACACCAGGGCAGATGCACAAACTTATGGAGCGTTTCAATAGTTCGTTTTCGTTCTTTTATGGACTGCATGAACCTGAAGTTAAACACACACACACACACATATGCATTGAATCTCTCTCACACAAACGCTCACTCACGCACACACACACACGCACTAACTGACTCTTTCTCACACACACGCTCACTCACACACACGCACACACACATACATCAGAGTGTTTGTAACATCAGACACAGTGACAGATGAAGAGAGACGGGTGTGTTTGTGTGTTTAATGGAAGTGTCACTCTGTCTTGTGTGTTTTTTAAAATGAGGACACACACACACACACACACAAGTGTATATGTACATTTTAAATGATAGCAAATGTCAGTCTGTGACCCTTTGTGAGTTTGTGATGAAGAGAGTCAGATGGAGAAATGCTTCTGTGTTTTTTAATCTCTGTGTTTCTTGCTTATTTTAATACAAAATTGGTTTCAGTTGGCTTTAATTCAAATTGTAATATTAGTTTGTCTTTATACTGGTATGTTTATCATCTCTTAGAGTGCTTATCTCAGTCTGTGTGTCCTTCAGACTAAAGGATATAGATTAAAGTTACTTATGAGGGTATTATTTGTGTTTCGAAGTGACTGTAGTTTTTCATGTGCGACTGTAGTGCGACTGTAGTTGATCATGTCAGTAGTGTGACTGTAGTATATCATGTCAGTATTGCGACTGTAGTTTATCATGTCAGTAGTGTGACTGTAGTTTATCATGTCAGTAGTGTGACTGTAGTTTATCATGTGCGACTGTAGTGTGACTGTAGTTTATCATGTCAGTAGTGTGACTGTAGTTTATCATTTCAGTAGTGCGACTGTAGTTTATCATGTCAGTAGTGTGACTGTAGTTTATCATGTCAGTAGTGTGACTGTAGTTTATCATGTCAGTTGTGTGACTGTAGTTTATCATGTCAGTTGTGTGACTGTAGTTTATCATGTCAGTAGTGCGACTGTAGTTTATCATTTCAGTAGTGCGACTGTAGTTTATCATGTCAGTAGTGTGACTGTAGTTTATCATGTCAGTAGTGCGACTGTAGTTTATCATGTCAGTAGTGTGACTGTAGTTTAACATGTCAGTAGTGCGACTGTAGTATATCATGTCAGTAGTGTGACTGTAGTTTATCATGTCAGTAGTGTGACTGTAGTTTATCATGTCAGTAGTGTGACTGTAGTTTATCATTTCAGTAGTGCGACTGTAGTTTATCATGTCAGTAGTGTGACTGTAGTTTATCATGTCAGTAGTGCGACTGTAGTTTATCATGTCAGTAGTGCGACTGTAGTTTATCATGTCAGTAGTGCGACTGTAGTTTATCATATCAGTAGTGTGACTGTAGTTTATCATGTCAGTAGTGTGACTGTAGTTTATCATTTCAGTAGTGCGACTGTAGTTTATCATGTCAGTAGTGTGACTGTAGTTTATCATATCAGTAGTGCGACTGTAGTTGATCATGTCAGTAGTGTGACTGTAGTTTATCATGTCAGTAGTGTGACTGTAGTTTAACATGTCTGTAGTGCGACTGTAGTTTATCATGTCAATAGTGCGACTGTAGTTTAACATGTCTGTAGTGCGACTGTAGTTTATCACGTCAATAGTGCGACTGTAGTTTATCATGTCAGTAGTGCGACTGTAGTTTAACATGTCTGTAGTGCGACTGTAGTATATCATGTCAGTAGTGTGACTGTAGTTTATCATGTCAGTTGTGTGACTGTAGTTTATCATGTCAGTTGTGTGACTGTAGTTTATCATGTCAGTAGTGCAACTGTAGTTTATCATTTCAGTAGTGCGACTGTAGTGTGACTGTAGTTTATCATGTCAGTAGTGTGACTGTAGTTTATCATTTCAGTAGTGCGACTGTAGTTTATCATGTCAGTAGTGTGACTGTAGTTTATCATGTCAGTAGTGCGACAGTAGTTTATCATGTCAGTAGTGCGACTGTAGTTTATCATGTCAGTAGTGCGACTGTAGTTTATCATATCAGTAGTGTGACTGTAGTTTATCATGTCAGTAGTGTGACTGTAGTTTATCATTTCAGTAGTGCGACTGTAGTTTATCATGTCAGTAGTGTGACTGTAGTTTATCATATCAGTAGTGCGACTGTAGTTGATCATGTCAGTAGTGTGACTGTAGTTTATCATGTCAGTAGTGTGACTGTAGTTTAACATGTCTGTAGTGCGACTGTAGTTTATCATGTCAATAGTGCGACTGTAGTTTAACATGTCTGTAGTGCGACTGTAGTTTATCACGTCAATAGTGCGACTGTAGTTTATCATGTCAGTAGTGCGACTGTAGTTTAACATGTCTGTAGTGCGACTGTAGTATATCATGTCAGTAGTGTGACTGTAGTTTATCATGTCTGTAGTGTGACTGTAGTTTATTATGTCAGTAGTGTGACTGTAGTTTATCATGTCAGTAGTGCGACTGTAGTTTATCATGTCAGTAGTGCGACTGTAGTTTATCATGTCAGTAGTGCGACTGTAGTTTATCATGTCAGTAGTTCGACTGTAGTTTATCATGTCAGTAGTGCGACTGTAGTTTATCATGTCAGTAGTGTGACTGTAGTTTATCATGTCAGTAGTGTGACTGTAGTTTAACATGTCTGTAGTGCGACTGTAGTATATCATGTCAGTAGTGTGACTGTAGTTTATCATGTCTGTAGTGTGACTGTAGTTTATCATGTCAGTAGTGCGACTGTAGTTTATCATGTCAGTAGTTCGACTGTAGTTTATCATGTCAGTAGTGTGACTGTAGTTTATCATATCAGTAGTGCGACTGTAGTTGATCATGTCAGTAGTGCGACTGTAGTTTATCATGTCAGTAGTGCGACTGTAGTTTATCATGTCAGTAGTGCGACTGTAGTTTATCATGTCAGTAGTGCGACTGTAGTTGATCATGTCAGTAGTGCGACTGTAGTTGATCATGTCAGTAGTGCGACTGTAGTTGATCATGTCAGTAGTCAGGCTGTACAAGAATGATGTCTCTGTTGTGGCTGTATTTGGTCTGGCTGTATTCTACAGTGCATGTGTCTCCAGTGTTTCTATGGCGACTGGGGAGGCAGTGCTGTTGGAATAACAACCAGAACCTCTGAACACCGACCGGCCGCAGCGAACAACTTACAAACACCAACGTGAGTGAAGCTACACCGCTAGAACAGAATAAATGCGGATGGATAAAACGAGTGAGAAAATCACAGACTCTGAGTTGTGTCAAGTTAGTGATTGTTTTCATCATATTATTATATATATTTATATTTTAAAAATCTAACAAACAAATCTTAAACAACTAAACTAAAGCTAAAGCTAAACTAAAATTTGAATATGTACCATGCATGTAAACTAGGCTTGTTTGCTCTGTGCTTGTGTGTGTGTATTATTCTCATCTGAGTGTGTGGGTTGTGTAGGCACAAGAATCTGTGATTAGCACGCTCTCTCTCTCTCTCTCTCTGTCTGTGTGTCTCATTCTTCTCTGTTCGTTAGGGTATAAAAATACATGCTGTTGTCAGGTGTTTCATGAGAAATGTTGCACATGATTGGAGCAGCTGTAAGTCACAGACTATAGACGTGAAGTATGATTCTGATGAAAAGCACTTTATGTTTTCTCTGAGCAATTACACACAAGCACATTTCCATGTTCTTGTCATTTTGCTTGGTCATTTTAGAGGATAAAGGGAAAATACAGACTGTCCTGTGTGTGGTCACAGGTGTTGTGATTGTCTGTGGTTGTTTTGTCTTTCCCTTGACATTTCTGTAATGTAAATGAGTTAGAAAAGGTTAATGAACTCAGCTGCACTTAATAATGAACCTCTCTCACACACACACACACATTTACACTGCTGCATTACGCATCAAGTGCAAGACAAATGTTCAACATCTTTGCTGGTTTTCATCATCTCAGCGGTCGTAATCGTCCACTCACTGCTTTATTTGCACGTGTCTTGCAATTCCCTCTTCCACCCTTTCATCTTGTTGTCCGTTTCATCCTTTATTTCTCTCCTCGTCTGCCGGACTCCCCCTCACTCTCTCTCTCCGCAAACACTGTTAATCCTCCTCTTATGAAGGATTTTCTGCAGCAGGGAATCTGGCAACCCTACGCCCTTTAATTGTGAGTGCTGTTCTCAGATCAGCTTCGTTTTCTGACCTGCTTCAACTAAATGGCCACTTGAGTCTTGTGGAAATAATTTATTCTAGGTTTTTTTTCTTCTTCCGTTTAGTTACATTTCACTGTTAAAGCCATTACACTCGTGTAGTTGGAAGTGTTTGAGAAAACAGTGCCAACATGTTCTTGTGTTAACGAGTCAAGAGTTTCCTTCAGATGTCATTAAACTATGGGTCATTATTAAGGTTATTATAGTTAAATACAACTAAAAACATTAAATATATTACCTTAAGTACAATAATTTAAAAAAAGCAAGTTGCATACAAATGTTTTCTCAATTTTATTTAGTTTAACTCGATTTACTAAAATAACTCAATTTCATTTTAATTAATACTACATTAAAATATTTAAATAAAAATGACAAACAAAATTAGTACAACTTTTGCTAAAATTAAATTAAAATGGAAATTATAACAATACAAAATAACTCAAAATATGAATAAATGCTATAAGAGGATCTCAGTTATAGTAAAATAACACTGGTCATTATTAAGTAGCTGTAACATATTAATTAACTAACCTTAACTGTTGCTGCTAATCACTAAATAGTGTTTAATAATTTTTTATTCACATGAAATATTTAAAAAAAATTAATATTTGAAAAAAAAAATCTGATATTTATTAGTTTGCATATTCATTTTTAGTTTCAGTATTGTACTACTGATGGTTTTGTGTTATGTTGTAGGTTATTCCCTCTCCTGTGTTAGCAATAAAAAAATAAACAATTATTTTAATAAACAAAAAACAAAAAAAACATTTAAGATTGACATGGAAGAAACATGGTACTACTTACTTAACATATATTTATAAATTACATTTTTTAACATTTTGTTTGTACATTTTTACCTTTAAAATTGTGAATTTCGTAAACCTTGTATATCGAATAATAATAATTGTCTATAAATAATTGGATTGTCTAATAAAAGCATTCATTTGAAATAAAATTATTATGTCTTTTTGCAGCCTGATGACAGACACAGAGACAATGGGATGTTTACGAGACCCTCAGGCTTTTAGTATCGGATGAGTTTCATATTAAATTTAGTGTGAATAATGTTTTAAAAACGTCTCTTTGACAAAGTGCTCGCCAAGAAGGAGAGTTAAAAATGAGACTGAAGGAGTTTGAATGAATGTGTTTCTCACGTCTCTCGTGTTGTGCTTCAGAAGTAGAAAAATAAGAACCAAACTCACAGCGTTTCTAATGATCCCACAGACGGACAGTAAATCCTGACGGTGACCTTCGTCTCAGCTCACGTTCATCTATCATCCGAGAGTCACGGCATGTTTCATATGCTCCGATTAATCAGACCAATCAGACGAGCTCGAAGCGGTTCACAAACATCATCTCATCATAAAAACGTTCTGTTTTTAAAGTTAATTAGAAACGTTTGAACAGTAACTCATCGTGTTTTGTCGTTCAGGCAGAAATATTCACCGTTTGATGCATGAGAGTAATATATATGCTAATTTAATGAACATACATTTTATCATATATGTGGAAATTGGAATTCAGTTTCATAATTTATTAATCCCCATTATGCATAATGAGCGTTTCAAACAGGTGTAGTAAAATGTATGTTTCTTGTAGTGAGATATTGCATTATAAAGATATTAATTCTCACATTGCATATACATTTTGGTTTAAAGGTGAAACTATAAATAATGTATAGATATATATATATATATTCAAATACTCTATATATTGTTATAAGGCATTTGACCACATCATGCATTATATTGTCGTGTTTCCAGTAAAGTGTTGGCCTTCTCTCTGATATTTTAAGCGTCAGGATTTATGAGGCACTGCTGTATATTTAAATGTTAAAGGTCTCATTGTGCCCCTGCTTTTATTCTTTTGGTTAATTTGAAATGGTAAAATAACACAACTTGACCTCGGTCCCAGAGGACTTGTGGGTAATAAAGCTGTGAGAACACACACTGAGATCAGTGTCGTCTTAAATTCCCATCATGCCCTGCTGCCGAGAGATTTATCCTGATTCTGGAGGAGAGAAAGTTATTTAGACCGTCAGACGCTGGATTAAACATCCAGTACACTTTAATAAACACTCTTCTTTTTTAGAAGAAATGGTTCTATTTAGAACCAGAAATGGTTCCATTCTCCGCTTCATATATGGAAACCATATATAAAACCATTTTTTTTTTTGGTAAAAGGTTCTATTGGCCAAGTATGGAACCCCAGGGTTCTATATAGAACCCAGAGGAACCCTTTTTTAAAGAGTGTATAGAACCTTTTAGGGGTTCCAAATATGTAGCGCTGATAGAACCTTTTAAGGTTCTATATAGAACCTTTTCTTCTAAGAGTGCACACTCAATCAAAGACAGCACGGATGAATAGAGTAAAAAAAGTTATAGATATCACCATATTTACCCAGATTATTGAGACCATTATGTTTTACAAAAAAAAAAAAATTGTTTTATTTAAAAAAATGCAAATGAAGCATTATCTAACTAAATATGCGTTTCTACAATCTGAACATTGGATAAAGTCAAGAGATAAAGAGATAAAGTTTTTTTTTTTATATCTCTTTTTTTATCAATTTTAGGAATAAAATTATAACAAAAATCAGATGAATGAAGTCATGAACAAACCCCTCAGTAAAATCCTTCAGAATATAGATATGAATAAAACTGTAAGTTTTGGTGTGTATATATACGTTCTGCTGAAGGACAAATCTCATTTTTGAGAACATCTAATCTGCCAGAAGTTATTCAACATCTTATTGTTCGTTGGACGTTATCCCAGCACGTTTGTTAATGGGGTCTATGGTGGATCAGAGCCTTAGAGAAGTTATTTAAGTGAAGTCTTAATCAACTCTCAGCTTTTATAAACAGAAACAGAAATGTTTATGTCTCAACTTCTCAAAGTGACATGGTGTGCTGCTGTTGTAGACTCTGGGGAGTGTGTGTGTGTTCAGCTGTGGATCATGGAGTGCTTCTTGACTGATGGAGGAGTGGGATTAGGGGGCTCTATTCCTCTGTCTCGTATTCTCAGGGGATCCTCGAGGTTCATGTCTTGGTCCTGTTTTATTTTCCCTATATACGCTCCCTCTGGGATTAATCTGACAAAAATATAATGTGTCTTACCATTGATATCCCAACGCATTCTCATCCTAGGACGTATTGATATTTCGTCTAAATCCAACGCATTAGCGCAGGGGCGAAGTGGGACCAAAAAATCTACCGGGAAATTTCGTAGACCACCGGCCCTCGTCGCCGGCACGATTAATATTATTAATAGCCGATAGCATTTACAGTTTTGTTGTACTAGTATGCTGGAGTAAAGTTCATAAATGGTCGTTCTTTCCCATAGTGATTTCTAAAACTATGTTGGGATGACTCTGTGCCTCTAGGGGGGCGCAAGAAAGTTTTGTACATTTTAAGGTTAAATGCATCAATCTCGAGCTCTCTGAGAGATCACAATTAAGAGCTTCAACCCACGAACTGCTCGTTGAACAAAGAAAACGCATTGATTTGTACCAGGACAACAATTATTGCGACTGTAACAATTACAATTACAATTACATGCCAAACAATTATTATAATAATGTAATAATGATTTATAATTATTCCTATGACGTACTGTAAAATCCATTTATAGCCTATAAATGTACTGTGTAAACGAAAATGAGTATTTTAACCTACATTACACTATAATATAGGAAAATTAAAATACTTTTGTCCTAATTTCTTCACTTGCAAGAAATAAACCCTTGAGCTTTTATTTAGGAGAAAACACCAGATGATCACGTGAGCAAAGTAATCGCGCAGCACAAACTGATGCTATTCTAATGTCAGTTATTATAATGGCGCAACGCCATATCATGGTTTCAATTTTAGTTCGTTGGCAAAATATAACGCTAGAGACCTTAATGTTAGGTTTTACGTTTTACATCTTTACATGTGTGTTGGGAAAAGGGAGAAGAGAGACCCCATTTACACCTGGTATTAAAATGCGATCTGTATCCAGATAAGTTATCCGGATAATAAAAAAACGCATGTTAATGCAAGGTGTAAATGCGGATCTTTACTAGGTGTAAACGCAATCTGGTTGTTGAAACCACATGTATATTTTACTCCTCCCAAAAAGGCAAAAAATAAACGAGTGAGCTTGTTATATAGGCTATATGTCATGTTATAGTCAGATATGACGGCGCTACTGCGACACGCATCACCGCAGATGAGCAGCTGAGCGTCTATTCATCGAGCCAACGTGCAAACGTCGCAAATAAAAGTGAAAGTAAGTCACAGACACTTAACTAGGGTTGGGTATCGAGAATCGAGTACCGATTGGAACCGGGACTAACTTTTCGTTTTTCCCGGAATCGTTCAAAAGTTAAAATTTCAATTCCTAGTTTCGATATTCACAGTCCACCGAGCAGAAAAAGAAACCGCTGAACAACACCAACGAAGAAGCGTCTACCGGAAGTGTTGGCATAACCGCGCGAGTCGAACATGAGTATAGCTTATGTCGGCGGTCCAAAGTGTGGCTTCACTTTTCTAAAAATTTACGAAATCTCGGCAAAATGCAAAATTTGTGACAAGTATTTGTGACAGAAGGATTATTTCCTTCAGAAAGGCCGTTGGTTAGCAAGGTTAGCTAAACTTATTTGACCCTGCCTCTTAAAAGAATCGGAATCGAGAATCGTTAGGAACCGGAATCGAAACAAGGAATCGGAATCGGAATCAGAATCGTTCAAATTCAAACGATACCCAACCCTACGCTTAACACACAATCATCTTCAAGTAAAGAAACGAAATTATCTTACCAGCGCTGTTGCCACTCTTTTATTTGGAAATTAGCTGATGATCAACGAAATGCAGCTCAAATCTGTTGCTTTTGGTGGCGTGCAATCCATTAAATCTGCATACGCGGGAGTTGAAGATCGGATTTATATCCGTTTTGCAAAAACACATTTATGTGGCCAGGTGTAAATGGAATCGGTACTTATTATTCGGATAACTTATCTGGATACAGATCGCATTTTAATACCAGGTGTAAATGGGGTCAGAGAGATCGGCAAAAGGCGGATTCGAACTCGCGTTCAGCGCATCAAAAGCTGCTTTCAAACACTTACGCCCTACGACCTACGCCACTGTAGCTGTTTCAAAACGGGCGTCTTTTTGCTGTAAAGACAGACACTTAGTGCAAATATATGCTCCGTTATGTTTTCTTCCCTTAGCTTGGGCCCCAAATGCACATGGCGAACTTCCAGTAAATACATTTTATCAGACCGGCCCACCGGGAAAACTCCCGACTCTCCCGATTGCCACTCCGCTACTGGTTTAGCGTCAGTATAACACGCACAGAGCTTTGTTCGGTTATGGTAGGTTTAGGTCTGGGGTAGACCACTAGGAGGCGCCTTCTGGCCCATATATATCTGCGTCTCATATTGACGCTAAAGTGCGTTGGATGTAGACGAAAAGCCAAAAGCGTCAGTATTGGGATGAAAACGGGCTGGATATGTGCCCAGACAGACTCACGGAGGCGATTGACATCTCACAAATCGAACTCGTATATCTGTCTGTCGAACGTTCTACTGTCACATTGTTACTTAATAAACAACATAAGATAAAAGTAGTAGCATCAAACAGAAATTACCCGCACACATGGGGTGTTCGACAGTTCAACAGGGAGCGCGCAGCTCTTAAAGGGGCCACACCTTATTTACACTCTTACAGTCTGAAATAAAACGAGATGAGAAATTAAATATTCCCAGCACTTTCTATGATGTAGTATGCTTGTTTATCAAAGGAAGTAATAAGAAATGACTCTTATATTAACAGGATGTTGGGGGAATCACTTTTTTTCTCTTTTTCATCAAACCGCAATTTTTGCAAGTTCCCTCAATTTTTGTAAATTCCAGCAATTTCATCGCATAAAATTGCATAAATATCCCACATATTCCATCGCATTTTTAAAGAAAACTGGCCGCATAATCAATCAATTTTTGCCCGCAACAATCACAAAAAAAAACTCTGTGTTTTTCTGGAAGGACTGAATACTATTATGGTAAATGTTAAATATAAATCGCAAATTTTTTCACAAATTTTTGGAAATTACCACCACAAAATCAGTCATTTTGATCGCAAAAATCACAAAAAAAAATCGTGAAATCCTGGAGGGACTGGTTAATATGCCGTGACAATGGCAGGCGCTCAAACTCAAAGTACAATATTACACTTTTTTTAAAAAGCACGGAAAGATCAACTTGATATATATATAAATAATGTTGCCCCCTCATTTAAAGACGGGACCCCCCAAAAATAAAATTCTGGCTACGCCCCTGATCCAAACAGCTTTCTTTACATCGTGACCCCTTAAACACCAAAGCGAGGATCCTTGCTAAAATTTGACAAACAAGTCAATGCCGTGGTTCAATTGCGGAGCATCACCGGATTCGGAGAATGGACATGGAAACTGTCATTCATGCTTTTATTGAATCCACATTGCATTATTGCAACTGGTTATAGTCTAGAATGCTGCTATCGAGGTTGCAGTTGACGATGGTTTGCTCCGCATCATTATTCTGCTCGACCGCTAAGATCATCCCAGAGTTTGCTCTAACATGTTCCCAAATCACAGCTGAAACCAAAGGATTTTCTGTGGCAGGCTCACGTCTCTAATGTTCCTCAGATCTGTGCTGCTGAAACACACCTCCAGCTTTTGGGACTCTGATGATCAGTGTTGTGTGCTGAGTCTTTGTTTTGTGTTAATGTTTGTTGAGTAATATTTAGACATGTGCAACACTTTGGCCAACTTGTGTTGTTTTTAAATGTGCTTAAATAAATGTTGATGTAGATAGCAGCTTTTAATGAATCTACTGTCACAAACAGATGCAATAAAACGTGCAATGTTCTTTTTATAAGCCTGAAACAACCCTCTAATCTAAAAATTCACCAGTGCATGAACACACTGTAGTGTTGGCTGAAGTACATGAACACGACGGTTGCAGACACACAAGCTCCATTTCATTTCACGTGCCGCTGCATTTTTGCTGCATTACAACAATGAGTGCAGATTCACAATGCAACACACACACACTCAGCACAGCTTATACAGCAGCATTATTAGTGTAAATAGGCTTCATCTTCGAGTGTGTGTGAGAGAGAAACAGAGAGACACGTGCATATAATGTTCAAGTTCTAAGTTCTGTTGTTGCATGATTTCTGTATTATAATCTTATTTATTATTGTTCCCTATTTATTTTGTTATTATTTTTGATTCAATTAAAAAAGATTCTAATACAGAAATCATGAAACAACAGAACTTAGAAATTGAACATTATATACACGTGTCTCTCTGTTTTTCTCTCACACACACACACACACACGAAAATGAAGACTATTTACACTGAGTGTGTGTTGCATTGTGAATCTGCACTCATTTTTGTAAATTTTTGTATACTATATATATATATATATAATTAGTTTTATTATTATTATTGTATGTACATAAACCTCACTAAATGTTCATGTTTCTAAATAATTTTCTGATAATATTCTATAATTTTCTAAAAAAAAATCTGAAATTCTGATAATTTCTGAAATAATGTTCAAAATTAATATTTTCGTCATGCCAAGAAATCCTTCTGAATTAAATTAAATTCAATAGAGAGAGAGAGAGAGAGAGAGAGAGAGAGAGAGAGGTAGAGAGAGAGAAAGAGAGAGAGAGAGAGAGAGAGAGAGAGGTAGAGAGAGAGTGTGTGTGTGTGTGAGAGAGAGAGGTAGAGAGAGGTAGAGAGAGGGGTAGAGAGAGAGAGAGAGAGAGAGAGAGTATGTGTGTGTGTGTGTGTGTGTGTGTGTGTGTGAGAGAGAGAGAGGTAGAGAGAGAGGTAGAGAGTTGCACCTGCATCTGAAAATCACCTCTTCTTCTTGTAAACATTTTTTTTCTGCTATAATTAAGATTTTGATGTTGAATGCAAACCCATTTTCGTTCTTTTGAACGGTCTGAAGATAATTGCCGATAATTATTTGTAATTATCTACAAAAAAACAGTCTGGCTAATTATAGTTACCTGAAAGTAATCTTAAACCATAAAAACATTGTTGTTGCTTTAAATAAAATAAATGACTTAAAAAATTTATAAATATTGTTTAATTTAATTTCTTGTTATTATGTTCTGCATCATCGTGATAAACAGGGTAAGCGTGTGTTTGTGTGTTTTTCAAAGCTCTCTGCTGTTCCCTCTTCAGAGAATTGAAAGTGGGATCAGCGCTGTGGGAATGATCTCTGCTTCCGTAAATGATGATCCAACAAGAGAGAGAAACTGCAGGGCGTCTCTGCTTCAGCTCGAGTGTGTGTGTGTGTGTGTGTGTGTGTGTGTGAGAGAGAGAGGGAGAGTTGCACCTATATCTGAAATCTCTTCACCTCTTCTTCCAAACATATTTTTTGTCCTATTAATTGAGATTTTGATGTTGAGTTTAAACTCATTTTCTTTTTTTTGGAATAGGCCTAATCTTAACATAATTGATGATCATTATTTGTTATTATCTATAAAACCCAGTTGTAGTAAGGCCAACACCACACACACATATTACACACATACACACAAAATACTAATTGGTTGAGTGTAGTTTTCCTTTCATCAGTTCAGAGATGGAGAGATTCATTTAAAGAGTGTGTTCGCCTCTTCATCCACATCAAAATATGAAAACACGAGGGAAATCATTGTTGTGTCCATGGACCATGGCGATGGGAAAAATAGGCATAAAGCTTACACATTTACTAGGGGTGTAACGATGTTCGAACCGAAAAACCGCGATACTGAACTCACGATTCGAATCGCAATACTGTCATTGCGTACCGAACACGCCCCGCCCCCTGCTACCCCGGCCCCGCCCAGCCCGGCTCAATGGACCTCATGTCTTATGTACACATAGACATATACACTAGACCTCACCTGGGGGTTCTAAGCATGCGTCAAAACCGCCGCCATTGATGGTGGCGGACTTTTGTGCAGCGTATGAAGTTCACGGATGAAATCTGAACTAGAATGTTTAAAAAAAAAAATTACATTTTTTTTTTCTTTCTGGAATCAATGACAAATATACATGTCTGACCGTTGGAAAAAAAACAAAAAAACAAGAAAAATCGCATTCATGATGATTTATGATTTATTTGCGTTAGACCTGTGTCTACTACATTGACGCTGATGCATTAAAGTGGAGGGGCTCCCCTGTTTCAAGATGGCGGCTCTATTGACGCATTCGTTCTAATGAACTGCCGTACCCAAGGTGAGGTCTAGTGTATATGTCTATGTTATGTACAGTACACAATGAGCTCGGTTTTGTAGCCTAACCACCATTAACACCAAATAACAAGCTCCGTGTTTTGTTCCTTTCGATAATAAGCAAGGTGTAATCTTTCAAATTCTGTCTATTTGATCACGAAATTCAAACAATAAATGGCGTTTTGGCGCTCTTTGATGTGACGTGATAGATCGCTGTAGGCTAACTAGGCTCGTCATTTCAAGCGGCAGCGCGGCGCGCGAATAAACGCGATCATCTTTTCCTCAGTGACAGAAAAGACATCTGAAGGTATGTTGAAAGATACAGTATACTTACTGAAAGGCATCATAACTCGTGTAATCGCTCAATCCGTGTTTCAGCAGCGGAAAGACGTCAATAAAACGGCATAGCTTGTCACTAGCATTATATTTACCTCAGCAGGCAAGTGATTCAGTGTCCACAACTTCCTATAAATGAACTCTTGCACTACATAAATGCTCTATTATGTTTTACTTAACCTGTTAATGATATCTTGATTATTTAATGTGTGTTTAAAATATCTTTCATGAAAATGACAGCTGTGTAAATATTTTATTTCAATAGCTACCAAATTAGAGTAAAAACACAAGTTAATGCAAAAACTTTCTTATGTTCAGCTTACATGTTTTCATACAATGTGTTGTGTTTTGATTGTTATATCTAAAAAATAAATACCATCTGAATTTAGGTTAAAAGTCTAGGGCTAGGCTACAACCTTTAATGTTATAGTAATGTGCGGCTCCCTATATAGTTCACTGCATAGCAGATTTTTTTTTAATCCTTGTGAAATGTTTAATTGTAATTGAATTAATTTAAAGACAAAGACCATTTTTTTCATCAAACCACTGTTGGTATTGGCAAAAAAAAGCCATTTTAGCTTTCTAAACCGAATCGAACCGAGACGTCAAAACCGTGGGAAAACCGAACCGTCAGTTTTGTGTATCGTTACACCCCTAACATTTACCCAGATTATTATATGCATGTTTAACCAAAGCTAATTTAGGTGTGTTTGTCCTATCCGCGATGTCCCTTCTCTTTCTTTTACGGGCCTGATGAGAACATGGATCTCCTCGGCTGTGGACCGATGCTGAAGCGCGTCTGGTAAATGCGCCGACGCCGTTATAATAGTATTGCTCCACGGAACAAGCGCTCGGCGTTCATCACGCTCTTAAAGGGAATGTGATATGACGCTCTGATTGGTTTATTTCCCGTTACGCCCAAACCACACCTATGAATATATGAAGCCACTTCAGACCAACCCCTTTTAGATTGGCGTCGAGCGCAAGAGTCGTTTATCCCGCCGTTTATCCCGTCGACACTTGCGTTTCAGATCGTTAAAATAGGGCCCAGTGTGTCTCGCTCTCGTCGCAAATTAATGGGTCTTCTCTTTATGGATTTCTCTTATGCGGATGCGCTAATGAGCCGTGCTGACGAGGTCAGTGTGCTGGAGGTCAAAGGTCAAACCCCGAAAAAAGCTTCATAGAGAGATGCGCTCCAGAACCATCAAAGTGAGAGAGTGGGAAACGAGAACATTCATTTCCGTAATGCTGTGACATTTCCAGAGGCTTGGGGTTAAACTCATCATAGCTGTATTTCCAGACGATTCATTAACCTTTGACCTTTCAAATGCGGCGCAGATGGTATAAACGATTTATTTTTTCTGCGTGTCTGTGTTTTATTTTCCCAGGATGCATTGCTGCAGTTGGCCTCCATTGTTGATGTCAGCAGCCTTCAGACGACCATCAAAGATGTGCTCAGAGTCGTCCTGCCAAACGTGGTGCGGTAACACACACACACACACACACAATCCATTTTTAATAATTCATTTCTTTCACAAAAATAAAATATGAAAATTTCACATTAAAAAGATGACTACATGCAACATCTGAACAACTGTTGAGTAAAACGCTCTTCTCCGGTCCTCAAATACAGTAATCATCAGCTTTTATTACGGGAACAGTGCAAACTGTATTTAAACTTTAAAGTGTTTATTTGGTCGTTTTACGGTTTAATCCTGTACGCCTCATTCATACAGTATTGATTTTATTTGTGCAGGTCTTCAAAAAGATCTTAAAATGTGATTTCTGAAATACGAGCAGAGCCCATGATCATCTGATCAGATTTAGATGTCCGGTGTGTGTGTGTAGATGTTCAGTGTGTGTGTACAGTGAGACAGGAGGGTCAAAACTCATTCCGATTCAGCTTCAGAGGTCTGGGCTGCGATCTTCATCATCATTCTGAGTGTGTTCTCAGGGAAATAGATTCTCCTGTAGGGTTTATTGATGTTGCATTTGCAGCAGTCTCACGAGGGCTTTTGCTGGGAGTGCCGAGAAAACACACACACACACACACACACAGACGCAGTCATATCTGAGTGCTATTCCTTTTATTGATTCTTTTCCAACGGCGATACACACACACTCAAAGGACACTTCAAACAGATGACAGCATTTCTCTCACACACACTCATTTCATTCTGCGATTCGGTTTCGTACTTACAGTACGGAAGCCCATCTCGTCCACACACAAAAATACACAAAAGCGGAAATTATGAGACTAAATTATTATAAATTAAAAGTCATTATGGCATACAAAGTTGAAATTCGAAATTTGACTTTGAAAAAAAATATTATGAAATACTAAATTGATATATGACCTTAAAAAGTCACACTTATGAAGCTGAAAGTATGAGTTTTTATCTCACAATTATGAATTTTAATTTAATTTTGGCTTTAGTATCATCATTTCGAATTTGTATCTCATATAATTATGATTTAGTATGATCTCATCATGTTGTTACAGTATATCATTTCAACTTTTTATCTAATAGTTATGACTGTCATAATTTTGACTTTTTATCTCAGTTATGACGGTCCTAATTTCAAATTTGTATCTCACAATTATGATTTAATATGTCATAACGTCACATTTTTAATGATTTATTTTCATCCAAGTTGATTGTGCTTAAAAGTTTAAGGCAGTAAGTTTTTTCTTCTTTTAACAGTGTTAGACTTTCCTTTGTGATGATGGGATGGCTTAGCCAGCATGTTAAAGTCAAACTGGGAATGAAGTCCTGAAGAGCCGGATATAGAGCATCACTTCATGCAGCCAGAGGGGTTTAAAGCCCAATCATGTCCAAAACTTCCCCTGACTCTGTGTGTGTGTGTGTGCAGGAGTGTGTGTTCGTGTACCTGTTGGAGGAGGAGTCTCGGCTGCGCTGTGAAGATCCGCCCCATGAGGTGCCGATGGAGGGGAAGCTCAGGTAAGGGGCGGGGCTTCTGCTGCTCACCTATGGCGGTGACTTTTTGTAACTTTTTTATTTTTAATGTACATTTATAGCACTATATTTTACGTTGGCATTGAATTACAGAAAACTAGTCATAGTTGTATAATTTTTGTTATTATTTTTATTTTTTTCTTTCTAATTTTGCTGTCATTTTGTTTTTAAAATATGTCTGATTAGTTTCTTAAGTTGTTAATTTGATAATAATTTAAAATAATTTCAGTTAATGTTTTTATTTCAATTAATAAAAACTAAATCATAATTATGAGATGCAAAAATTCAAAGTTATGACGTTAAAACTCAATATTATTTTTGAACAAAAGTCGAAATTATGATATAAAAAGTCAGAATTATGAAAAACTAAATTGATATTTAAGATTAAAAAGTCGGACAGTTGATAGTATGACATACTAAATTTAAATTATGGCTTAAAAAGCAACAATTGTGACTTAAAATGTAGAAATTATGACATGTTAATTTACAATTATAGATGATAATTTAAATTATGACACGTCAATTCTGACTTTTTATCTCATAATTATGACTTGTACAGTATATAATATATAATTATGTTATAATTTAAACTTTTTAAACATTTTTATGAACACAATAGACAAGATAAAATATGTAAGTACAAAATACACAGCAAGTTTGGAGGTGCATTTGAGGATGATTTGTGTGTGTGTGTGTGTGTGTGTGTGTGTGTGTGTGTGTGTGTGTGTGTGTGTGTGTGACACTGGGTGTTTTGTGTCAGTCTTATATGGTTGTTCTGAAGAGATGTTCAGATGTTGTGGTAGTATCTCTCTCACCCCTGATGAACACACTGATTCCTCTTGTGTGAGAAATGTCAGAATGGTCTGAATGATCACACACGCCAATCACATCTGACCTCTGACCTCTGCTCCCGTGCCTCATAATATTGTAAAAGTCAAAGCAGTTTCTTGTGTTTGTGTGCTCAAATTCTTATGGAAGCTTGTTTCCGCCACGGAATATAAAAATAAACTTTTTTCTTACAATTGTAAGTTCATATTTATATTAGCATACTTCCATTTTTCTCATAATTCTGGAAATAGAGTCACTTCTGCACTTCACCGTGGATCTTTTCATTTCTGCTAATGGTTCTGATGTCAAGTTGTCAATCAAATCGAAAGCACCCCACCCCCGAAGTTAGGTCCGCCCACTTCTCCCCCTCTCTAATTAATTGCCCGCTTGCAGTGATTGACAGTTATATTCCTGGTTGCCCGGGGAAACCAGTTCCGAGTGTCAGACGGTTTAAAAGTGCTGAGCATTACATCATATATATATATATATATAGAGAGAGAGAGAGCTGCAAATTATTAAACCGAAACGGCCACGCAATGACATTTCATGACAGTTCTGCTTATAAAAACATCACATTTCTATTGAGAATGTAAAAATTAAGCTATTTTTGCTGTTGCCTTCGGATCTGGTCGCAGAAATGACACGCAGGAGCTTTAATAAAGCGAGACCGACAAACACACACACACATTTACTTAGCTTACCTGAATGGTGAGACACCAACTCACAAACAAACACACACACACACACACACACACTCCTAGGGAGCGTTGACCTTCTCAGAGATCCGTGTGATCAGTCAGTCTTCAACACTTGAGCTTGCAGTCGCTCACTCACACACACTCAAACACTCACACACACTCATGGCGAGCGTCAACCTTCTCAGCAATTCCCATCCAAACTGCGGGATTATCCGTGTGATCCGTCAGTCTTCAACACTTGAGCTTGCAGTCGCTAACTCACACACACATAAACACACACACACATACTACTTGATCCTGCAGTGGCTCACTGACTCTATCTGTGGCTCTCATGTGTAAATATGTGATGTAAATATGAGGAAGATGATCTTCACACTAGTTGGACACGGATGTGGTGTAATCTTCATTTTACGTGTGTGTTTAATCTAGGGCTGTACGAGAAACCGCATTATTATACCATTTTCTAGGGAGACACGATATACTAAAACCATTTAAAAATCATAATATATTTTCTTTTCTAATATAGCGTCTCCGAGTGGCTCAATTCAGTCTCTGCAGATGTGTGCTTTACAGTGTTCATCTGGGAACGTTTCACCAGATTTGTAACGTTAGGGTTAGGAATCGTTCTTGATTGCAAGTTCAAAATAAAACATATCTCATTTTTATCATGCCCACATGTTCTAGGGCCTTATAAAATCTGTTTTATTTTTTCCCAAATTCCGTTTTTTCCGTTTTAATTTTTGCAAATTCCGTTTTTTCCGTTTTAATTTTTGGGAATTCAGGTTTTTTTTTACCCTTTACTGTTATTTTAGTTGTAAAAAGAGCTTTTAATGTTGCTTTTAATGTTAATGATTAAAATGTACACAAATAAAATAGGCATTTACTCTTAAAATGACAAATACTGCATGATGCAAGATAACACTGCACTCTAAGTACTTCAAGTAACAACAAAATATGGTTATGAGCTTTAAACTGTCCTGTAAAATAAATGATATTATTATTATATTATTATTAAGTTAAAATAAAAGCTGTGTCGTAATGTGCATACAATCCATCCTTGTTCTGTAGCATTTCTACCGTAAAGAACAACACACAGGACGCTGGCTGTGTGTTATCTGTTATAATACACTGTTTATTACAGTACATTATGTATATTAACAGCGTTGACCACATGACTACTTGCTTTTGGTACTTTATTATTATATATATATTTTAAGTCATTTTAAAGGCTATTGTTCGCTTAGGTCTATTTTTTTAATCACAAAAAATATCCTATTACTCGATTAATCGCCAAAATAATCAAACAATTCCTTGATTACAGAAATATCGTTAGTGACTGCCTTAATTTATTCATTTGAAAATTCAAATTCTACAACAATTTTTTTCTAGTTTGCATTTTTCAACAAAAAAAAAATTAGTCTTCTTTTTAGGGCTGGGAAACGATTAATCGCGATTAATGGCGATTAATCGCATCCAAAATAAAAGTTTGTGTTTACATAATATATGTGTGTGCAGTGTGTATAATTATTTTGTATATATAAATACACACACATGCATGTAAACATTTAAGAAATATTTGCATGTATATGCTTTATATATATTTATTCACAATTTATATTATATATATAATATAAATATTTGATATATTAATAACACATTTTTCATGCATGCGTGTGTATTTATATATACAAAATAATTATACACACTACACACATGTAAACACAAACTTTTTTTTTTGGATGCGATTAATCGCGATTAATCGTTTCCCAGCCCTAGTCTTTTTACTTCAAAGTTTCATCTTCACTTCAGTTTCTTTGTAAATATTTGAGTAAAAATTGTTTCAGAGCCAATCTTACGCCAATTTATTTACAGTATATTTTTACTTTCAACATATCATCTATCAAGATGCTAATTTCAACATAGAAATATTCAACCGTACACAGATTTGGCTCCTGAAGAAGGAGGTTGTGTAAATCACAGAGACTCGCAGCAGTGAGTCATTCAGAAACTCGATCTATAGATTATAAACAGCGACGGTAGTCCGTTACTATGGTAACGCTGTGAAAATATCACCGATAATCTGTCTGTCACGCTTCAGCATATCTGTGTGTGGAGGAGAGTGACGAACACGTGTGGAATTGCATTATTCAGTGTGTGTTTGTGTGTTAATTCCCTGCAGAAAGTATTTAAAAGATAAGAGTGTAGAAATGAAGCTCTACGTGTATTCAGGGATTTATTTTATTAATTATAATATCTGCTCATTATTCAGACCTCACACACAGGCTTAGTGTACTTGGCATTGAAATGGGTGTGATGATAATGCGATTGAAACGAGGCGACACCTTTGATTGTAGTTATTGTAGTGTGTGTGTGTGTGTGTGTGCAGTAACATTCAGAGAAGAAAAACACATTTAACCCCCACTGATCAGAGCGACAGGTCAGTGTGTGTGTGTGTGTGAGAGAGATCATACAGAAAGAAAAGAGAAGCACCGAATAATAGAGACGTGAGCATTTGAATGCCATTAGATGTGTGTTGTGTGCAGGTGTTCAGAGTAAAGCCATTTATCAGAAACACCGGTTTTTTTTCATTAGCCATTAACATGAGAAAACACACATTTACATGAAACCAGAGAGAGAAACATGAAAGAGAGGACAGACAGAAAGGTGAATCTAATGTCAGGTGAGAGGGTTGCCAGATATTAAAGCAGTAATTCACTCATAACTCAGTCACGCTATTTCTTATATAGTCTCTAAAGATAGATATCGGATTTTCCCGCATAACTTTCAGCAATAAACAGATGATGACTGAAATTACAGTTCGGTATAATAAAAACAGTGAAATATTGTTATAATGTAAAAAAGTGTAATTTATTGCTGTGATCAAAGCTGAATTTATCATCATTAATCCAGTCTTCAGTGTCACATGATCTGATATAAGGATCACATGTACACATGTATTATTTAAACACAAACTTTAAACACAAACCCAGCACTAGTTTAAATTCATCTATGTGTTTTTGTCTTATGGTTGTGAATTTCAATACGATTTTCCAACCATTTTAAATTTAAAGCGGAGGTCTGTTGCCATTTCCCAAATAGAAAGTTGGACATGTGAAGTGGAATAGAGAATAACTATCACCTGTCTCTGATGGCGAAGCCGAGGGAGAGATCTAGCATTAGCGTTTCAATACAGAAGTGAACATGTCTAGAGAAAACAGAGATACAGATACATATTTAAACATATAGAGGTTGGCGGACAGGGTCGTAAACATTCAATCATAATCTATTATTACCTGTCATTTTAATTCTCATATTGTAATGATAATAAGACTTTTGATAGCCTTGGGTTTTGTTTAGTTTGATTCCTCCCCATTGTGTGTGTTTTGTATATTAGCTCTATAATGGTGAGAATTAAAAGGGTTTTAGAAGTCTCTCTCTGTCTCTCTCTCCTGAAGAATGTTCCGGAAGTCTGGAAAACTGCAGAGCAGGAGGACAGACGTGATGACAGATTGTTAAACACACACTGCTCTGTCCAGTATGAAACTCTATTCGATACTGAAGGAGAAACAATCAGTCTTTGGCCTAAAGGGATAGTTCACCCAAAAATGAAAATTACCCCATGATTTACTCGCCCTCAAGCCATCCTAGACAGATGACCATCCTATCCTTCTTTCAGACAAACACAATCACAGTTATATTAAAAAATGTCCTGGCTCTTTCCAGCTTTATAATGGCACTGAATGGGCGTTTCTATTTTGAAGTCCTTAAAAGTGCATCTGTCCATCATAAAAGTGCATCTATCCATCATAAAAGTGCATCTGTCCATCATAAAAGTGCATCTATCCATCATAAAAGTGCATCTATCCATCATAAAAGTGCATCTGTCCATCATAAAAGTGCCTGTATCCATCATAAAAGTGCATCTGTCCATCATAAAAGTGCATCTGTCCATCATAAAAGTGCATCTATCCATCATAAAAGTGCATCTGTCCATCATAAAAGTGCATCTATCCATCATAAAAGTGCATCTGTCCATCATAAAAGTGCATCTGTCCATCATAAAAGTGCCTGTATCCATCATAAAAGTGCATGAAAATAAAAGTGAAACATCATAAAAGTGCAAAAGTGCATCTATCCATCATAAAAGTGCATGTATCCATCATAAAAGTGCATCTGTCCATCATAAAAGTGCATATATCCATCATAAAAGTGCATCTGTCCATCATAAAAGTGCATCTGTCCATCATAAAAGTGCATCTATCCATCATAAAAGTGCATCTATCCATCATAAAAGTGCATCTATCCATCATAAAAGTGCATCTGTCCATCATAAACGTGCATATATCCATCATAAAAGTGCATCTATCCATCATAAAAGTGCATCTATCCATCATAAAAGTGCATCTATCCATCATAAAAGTGCATCTGTCCATCATAAAAGTGCATCTATCCATCATAAAAGTGCATCTGTCCATCATAAAAGTGCATCTGTCCATCATAAAAGTGCATCTATCCATCATAAAAGTGCATCTGTCCATCATAAAAGTGCATCTATCCATCATAAAAGTGCATCTGTCCATCATAAAAGTGCATCTGTCCATCATAAAAGTTCATCTGTCCATCATAAAAGTGCATCTGTCCATCATAAAAGTGCATCTATCCATCATAAAAGTGCATCTGTCCATCATAAAAGTTCATCTATCCATCATAAAAGTGCATCTATCCATCATAAAAGTGCATCTGTCCATCATAAAAGTGGATCTATCCATCATTTTTAATTTCAAATAAAATATTTTAAAGTTTATTAGTTTATTAATTTTCATTTATAGTTTTAAGTATTGCTTTATTGCAAACATTATTTGCTTAATGTTTTTATCTTATATTTATACTTAAGTTTTAATATTTGTAAATGTTTTAGTTAATGAATTTAACCCTTTTAATACGTCACACAACAACGTAACATACGCGTTTTTTCATGTTGTTTCATGTTCATTTTAACGAAGATATTCTATGAGAAAGTGTGTGTTTCTTCAACCTTTTAGGAATTGATGTCTTTGCCAAAGATCTAAACACACACACACACACACAGACTGAGTGTAAAACCTTTTTAAAAGGGTCCGGCAGTGGTCAGCCTGTAATCAGACTTCTGGACCTTTAACTTCTCAACACACACTTCAGGTTGAGGCCAGAGGCAAGAGACACACGCACCCACACACACTCACACACAGAGAGAGAGACAGGGTGCAAATTGGTTTTCAGCAGCTGAATAGCTCAGGCTGTAAAGAAGCAGTGCATGATGGGAAACCCGTCAGCTGGAGCTGTGCTTTGCTTTCTTCCTAAAGCCCTTTAAAGTGGAACAGATCAAACTTTCCCTCTTTTACTGATTCCTTCTTTAATTCCCTGCAGAGTCCGTGTTGAGAATCAGACACCATCGCACTGCGACAGCACTGGAGTGTTACAGTAAATCACTGTACAGTAAATCACAGTAAAGCACTGGAGTGTTACAGTAAATCACTGTACAGTAAAGCACTACGACAGCACTGGAGCGTTACAGTAAATCACTGTACAGTAAAGCACTGCGACCGCACTGGAGCGTTACAGTAAATCACTGTACAGTAAATCACAGTAAAGCACTGGAGTGTTACAGTAAATCACTGTACAGTAAAGCACTGCGACAGCACTGGAGCGTTACAGTAAATCACTGTACAGTAAATCACAGTAAAGCACTGGAGTGTTACAGTAAATCACTGTACAGTAAAGCACTACGACAGCACTGGAGCGTTACAGTAAATCACTGTACAGTAAAGCACTGCGACCGCACTGGAGCGTTACAGTAAATCACTGTACAGTAAAGCACTGCGACCGCACTGGAGTGTTACAGTAAATCACTGTACAGTAAAGCACTGCGACAACACTGGAGCGTTACAGTAAATCACTGTACAGTAAAGCACTGCGACAACACTGGAGCGTTACAGTAAATCACTGTACAGTACAGCACTGGAGTGTTACAGTAAATCACTGTACAGTAAAGCACTGCGACAACACTGGAGCGTTACAGTAAATCACTGTACAGTAAATCACTGCGACTGCACTGGAGCGTTACAGTAAATCACTGTACAGTAAATCACTGCGACTGCACTGGAGCGTTACAGTAAATCACTGTACAGTACAGCACTGGAGCGTTACAGTAAATCACTGTACAGTAAAGCACTGCGACAACACTGGAGCGTTACAGTAAATCACTGTACAGTACAGCACTGGAGTGTTACAGTAAATCACTGTACAGTAAAGCACTGCGACAACACTGGAGCGTTACAGTAAATCACTGTACAGTAAATCACTGCGACTGCACTGGAGCGTTACAGTAAATCACTGTACAGTAAATCACTGCGACTGCACTGGAGCGTTACAGTAAATCACTGTACAGTACAGCACTGGAGCGTTACAGTAAATCACTGTACAGTAAAGCACTGCGACAACACTGGAGCGTTACAGTAAATCACTGTACAGTACAGCACTGGAGTGTTACAGTAAATCACTGTACAGTAAAGCACTGCGACAACACTGGAGCGTTACAGTAAATCACTGTACAGTACAGCACTGGAGCGTTACAGTAAATCACTGTACAGTACAGCACTGGAGTGTTACAGTAAATCACTGTACAGTAAAGCACTGCGACAACACTGGAGCGTTACAGTAAATCACTGTACAGTACAGCACTGGAGCGTTACAGTAAATCACTGTACAGTAAAGCACTGCGACAACACTGGAGCGTTACAGTAAATCACTGTACAGTACAGCACTGGAGTGTTACAGTAAATCACTGTACAGTAAAGCACTGCGACAACACTGGAGCGTTACAGTAAATCACTGTACAGTACAGCACTGGAGTGTTACAGTAAATCACTGTACAGTAAAGCACTGCGACAACACTGGAGCGTTACAGTAAATCACTGTACAGTACAGCACTGGAGCGTTACAGTAAATCACTGTACAGTACAGCACTGGAGCGTTACAGTAAATCACTGTACAGTACAGCACTGGAGCGTTACAGTAAATCACTGTACAGTAAAGCACTAAAGCGTAAAGTAAAGCAGTAAAGCGTGGTCAGTGAGGGTGTGTGTGAACATTGCATTGTGGGATACATTATCTGTCTTCCACTGTATTTCATGATGAATGTAGAGGAACACAGAATACAATCACACACACATTATAATGTTAGAACAGCTTGTGCAGGGTTATTATAGTGTTCATTTCACTTGGTAACTGATTTTTTGCTTTTGTGCAATTAAATGTTTATTCATTCATGCGATGAGATGATCATTATTGTGTGTGTGTTTCAGAGACGCGGTTAACCAGCAGAAAAGACTCGTGTGTGTCGGCCTCTCGCCATCAGAACTACACGAGAAACACAGAAGCGCACTGACCACACCACTGCCTCCTGATAAACGAGGTGTGTGTGTGTGTGTGTGAGCAAATTAACCTGATTACACGCAGCACCGTTAAATCAGAGAAATGAAATGTTAATGTAAGAAGTTTTAAGTGAGAAATATTCATTTACACTGTTGAACTTTTAGCCCACTTTCATCAGATCTTTCTTTCTTTCTTTCTCTTTTCTAGTTCCCATGGTGACTATCGCTATGTAGTGCTATTTTTACCAGTGTAACAATGCAGTCTTCACACAGCAAACATAAAGAAACTGTGTGTGTGTGTGTGTGTGTGTGTGTGAGTGTGAGTAAATGCCAGTAAATTGACTATTTTAACATTTAACATCCATCTCAGTATCTTTCCCTTTAGATTCATTCCTGTAAATGTGTTTTTTTGTGTGTTTTAAACATGAATCTGAAATAAGTGTGCACTCTCTCTCTTTAGTTCTCATCATACCGTTAGTGGACCTTGAAGAAGCCAAGGTCATATCGCTGATTTTGGTAAGTTCTCTCTCTCTCTCTCTCTCTCTCTATGAATCCTGGGTTTAGACGAATCAATGTCAGGGTTTTTTTTGCGTGTGGAAATATATTATTGCTCGTTATTTTTAACGAGTGGCCCAATGTTGCAGCTTTACAGGCGACATTAGTCCAATTAAAGTGTTTATTTCTAATTGAGTAATAAAACTATGATTTTATGAGATTTTTGAGTGCCGAGGAGAAGTTTTATTGCAGCGACAAAAAGAATCGTTTGTGACCGATTGTACCAGAGCAAGAAGGAAGTTATGGATTGTTTAGCGCTTACCAGGTTACTGATGGACAACAAAACGAGAAACATTCATTTGAGCTGAGTTTAGTTACCGTAATGTAAATCTAAATTCATCCCGTCACCATCAAAACACAGCTTTTGCTTCAAATTCTCCACCTTTTCTCAAGACATTTCGTGTCAAACTCATGTGTGTTGAATGAATAAATTGTAAGTAATAATATATAAATATAGCATTTAATTGCACAAAATATAAGCAAGTAATTTTCCCCAAATATCAGCAGATATTAAACGAAGAGATAATATTAAATGATGTCCTAGTATTTTTTGCTCTATTGTGCCACTAAAGCCTCAGCAGAACGACACACAGCTGAGTTTCGCTAGTGGACGAACCTGCGGCTTTAAATGTCAACGATTCAATGACTCGAACATAAACACAGCTTTTGCTTCAAATTCTCCACCTTTTCTCAAGACATTTCCTGTCAAACTCCATATATTTGTGTTGAATGAATAAAATAAATATAGCATTATGCAAATGACAATATAGCAAATGTCAACGATTCAATGACTCGTTCATAAATACAGCCACTTGCTTTGTTACTGAGTGAACGAACGAATGATTCAACGACTCACTCATTTAGAATAGTTGATTGTCGCCACCTACTGGCGGTTTTAGTTTATTATTTAA